>NW_017537267.1:2352757-2360767 GCF_001853355.1 Bactrocera latifrons | reverse complement strand
AGTTGGAGACACATCCAGCACCAATACACTTTAAATAACCCAGATAGGAGCAAACCAACCTATCCACCAAACTGTCGATGTAACGGTGTTAAATCATTTCTCCGCCTACACACAATAGCCACACATTCGTACTTCTTCAATCGGTCCAGTCCGCCTTACTGCCAACATTGCCCGTGGGCTTCACTAACAGTACATCACCTGCTCGACCAATGCCACCATTTCACAGGAAGCAGGAGGACTATCTTCGATAACCAAACACCTACAACACTTTTGAAAACTACGTCTCTCGAGAACGTTACAAAAATATCGAAATATCTGGATAAATACGGTCTAAAACATTTAATATGACATCCTACCTAGCTTAGATAAGAGCTTTGTTTGTTTTACTTAAGCATGTATATAGATTTTATGAAGATTTTAAATATATAAAGCGTGGACTATAGAACTTAATTTTAGTCACCTAGACTTAGATTCACCAGCGAGCCGAAGGTCCTTTTTTTCGTGTAAATAAAATAATTGTATTATTTTTTTTTCACTTTCATAAATAAATAAATAAATAAAAAGGTAAGTGTCTTCCAATGGTATGGTTGCGACATGTTTAGTTTTTCCAGAAAAAAAAAAAAAACAATAATCAAATTCTATGCATATTTGAATATATGTTAATCTTACTGATGCCTACTTATAACTGTCTCATTTTCAGAATAGGCCACATAACGATCTTGGTTTCTGGAACAAAAACTTGGACATCCTTCTATGACTTGGTGAAGCTCTACCGTTAATAATTGAATAAAGTTCATCTTTACATCTATCATTCCATTTTCAGTGGAGAAGCATATTTAAAATTACTGCAAATCGCTGAAAACTGTGGTAACGGTCTGGCCTAATGCAAACCATAGATGCATTTAAAAAGAAATGAAACAGTTCCGAGTTTTCGAAAAAATAAAGTTATAAGCTTTCTGATTATTTTATTCTTCAAAAGTGTACAGTGTTAAATAACGATAATATTAAGCTTAAAATAAGTAACATCAAATTAATAAAACTACAATAATTCAGCTTAGCCAACACTTTTGAATTCATGCTTCACATCCTGTCCAACGCCCATTTGGTTCATGAAGGTATATAGAGAAAATGAGAATTTGGCGATCTTGAAAGAAAACGCAACTGAAATGATTTCTCTCGTATAAATTTGTGAGAATGCTTTGTCCACCCTCTTACCACGACTTACCGACAAATTAGTGCCCAAATTTATTTTAAAAAACTTAATAGCTACAAAAGAGATTTCCTTCTGAGCGCGATGCATAAAATAGATCAACAGACGGCGCGAACGTTTATCCATATCCCACCAATTGCAATGGAAGATCGCATCGGGCAACCTTGCGCAGTCCAACTCRAGCATCGATGCCTGATAGCAAGCGAGTGAGGTTTGCGTCAGCACACAAAGATAATAGACAATCGTAATTACSCGATTACTCGCGTCGGCAAATAAAAAAAGATTTAGCATGCAAACACAGAGTAYGGTSGCGGCTATTGTGAACTGTATAAAGAGTGTGATGGARATCACGGAGCCGACAGCCCTAGAAATTCTGTTGGTAGATGGAAAAATTACAAGTTTATGCATGATTAATGCTTAGCGCATGAAGGTAATTCTTACTGCAATAACTCCTGATGCGAGCGTACGCAATCAACTAATTCGTGATAATTATCCTCGTCGGTGAGCTCCGGATCCTCGCCCAACCTGCTGACGCGGTCCGTAAGCAAAGTAATATGTGTACGTATGGCTTTGATGTAAACAGCAGGATATAGATCGTTCATGCATTGAGTGATCAGTAAAAAGTATAAATAAACCACCTCGATGAGGAAATGAAGCCAAAAGTGTATGGTCGGATGTGGAATCCAGTCAATAAAAGGCAACCATATGTTCAGGGTTTGAGTGCGCGTAAATGCTGATGATAGCCAAGCAACAGTGCCATAAGTGAAATATGAAACGACAAGAGTTATGAACATATGTGTCGATTGGGTAACGTTGTTCCTTATTGCGAAACGTGCCTGTGGATTCTGATAGCGCGCATCCAAACTTTTGTATATCGGTTCGACACTACGTAGACGATCTAAGTAAAAGGCCGTAACGAACGCCTTCAGCGGTAGACCCAGCGAATTGAGTGACGCTTGCAGAGTAGTAAATATAACGGCCATTGATGACGTTTGCTTCGTTAGTTGAATGAAGCCAATAATGAAAACCACAGGGCTCATGAACAGACAAAACCAGCAGAACGCCATTTGCAATAACCGAAAGAATCCATAGGGTTTCAATGGTTTTACGCCAATTAGTGCCCAGCACCAAAGTATTAACGGAAACGAGTCATTTGTCTCGAATTCTTCACTTCCACGTCCATAATAGAGGTCGAAGAATGAACGCATATTCCGCGAAAGCTTTTTTCTACAATCACCACATAAGAAGAATATATAATCGGTTTTCATATACATACATATGTACATATTCTGAAATAAATACGAGAAAGAAAGCCTAGAACAATAGCACGCTACAGCAGGGGCGTATGCAAAAAGGACTGGATATCATTTCATAAACGCTCTGTGCAATTGCAGAAAGTTTGTTCAGTTCAAAAGTAAATATAATTTAATGAATAATTGACGTAGCGCATTTGATTAAAGAATAAAAAAAGTACACATTGGCAGCACTAACTATTTATGTCTTTCTCATCTCTCTTGTAGCATAAAAAATCTGAATAGGATTATATTGTTAATCTGTTCTCGGTAAAACCATTGAGCTTGGCTACCTGCCTTCGACCTCTACCTAACCTTGAATTTATTTATCTTAGCTCAGATTGTGATGAAGGCCATCTTAAATTCCATTTCTCAAACAATAGGGTCTACATAGTCGGTATAGACTTTTATTAGAGCGATATTTTCTGTTGCTGTCATGTGTAGAAGTTCACGCAAGTGAGGAAATTTCTCTGATTGCCATTCATTTGGTAGTGGCCAGTAATGATTCTTTTGCATATGGCTCAAGTAGTTCGGGACTTCCGGTCCTAAATAGACCAAGTGTCCTCTGGGTAGCCAAAGAAAATCCGTTTGAAGGCGAGCTAAATTTAGAAGGCGAAACATCTCCACAGGGTTGTGTGGTGGGTTTAGAGCCTGCCTCGTACAAAATGCCCCCCATGAAAAAGCACAAATAGCCTCGGATAAGAGATCCCCATTTCAATGACGTCCAATGATAACAATTTAAGGCACGAATGTACGGTTCCTTAGTTGGAAGGTTTCCGCTGCCCAGCTGGTTGATATCAAAAACGTTCTTGGCGACTTTAACGCCAGGGTAGGCAATTCAGATTACTTTGACACAACAATTCAACTTTGATACACAAATTCAGCCTCCACGAGGAAACATCTCCAAATGGGTTTAGGCTGATCGACTTCGCCGGGGTCCGAAATATGATTATCTGTAGTACTAAATTCGAGCATAGAATAATTCATCAAGCCACCTGGCGGTCTCCGGATCGAAAAATCAGCAACCAGATCGATCATGTTGTGATAGACGGAAGACATGGTTGCAGTGCTTTAGTCGGGCGTACGCTCCGATACACACCTGCTTCTGTGCAGCAAAAAACGCTCGCCAACAAACACAAAGAAAGTTCAACGTCGAGAAGCTGCAATCACAACAGATAGCCGAACGATTTTTTACTCTACTTACACTCCTGCTCTCTGAGAGTACTTATCAACAACTCGGTATAAGGGAATTGTGGGACGCAATTTCAAGCTTTCTTTGCACATACAGATGCAGCCGAAACCATTGGTTTTCGGAAAATGCAAAAGAACAGCTGGTACAACCAGGAGTACCACGTTGCAACGGAGAGAAAACAGACTACATACCTCCCAACGTTACGATCGACCACAACACGCGCCTATCCTGCATAGATACCGAGAGTTTAAGAGGGAAGCGAGACACATTTGCAGACACAATAAAATAGGCCGAAATGCGTGAGTATGAAGAGCTTGACAAGCTTGCCGACAGCAATGTCAAACTCGAAATCCAACGCAGAATAACTCTTGCCAACAGGTGCTCCTTCGGACTGGGTAGGCAATTGAGAAATAAAGTCCTCTCGGCGAGCAAAAACCAAACTCTTGGTAATGAGCCAATGTTGCGCGCTTTCGGGTGGAGAAGGACCTGGCTTCGCTTGGAATTTCAATTGGCGCCACGTTGCGAAAAGAAGAAACGACTGGCGTGCTATTTTTAACTTAGCTTTAACCGTGTAAGAAGTGTCTACGTCAGTAAAGAAGAAGTAACCCTTACGAGCTAATATTAAGATTCAATAAGACGATCTAAACTCTATTAGTTTTAAAAATTTGGCTTCATTTAAATTATGACGAATATCGACAACAAAGATATTTCTCCCCGCCTTCTTCTAAACAATTTCAGCAATTTATAATTCGAAGGGTATTATTTGGAACATGGACCAGTTAAAATATACTAAGTAGTATGTCTTTTAATATTCGATACGACAGCTCACAATTTCATCGTAAAGTCTAGAAAAAAAATTAAAAATAATACGATAGCGGTACTTCGAAACACGTCTGTGACATAATGTCTGGTGAGGAATCGTGAATTTACGCGTATGAACCCGAGAGTAAACAAAAGCTGTTCGTGCATGCAAGCACTTCCAAGCAAATAGAAATCATGAAAACCAGCCGCCGACGCAACGCACTTTTTCCTGCACCGATCGATTTTCAATTTTCGCTCGTAAAAATTAGAATAATAATTCGATTTATTAAGCCACTCTAAAATGAAAGGTTTTCCCCAAAAACGATTTTTTGGCAAGCCGCTATTTGGTCGAGAATCAAAAAATGTTTAAGTCCTACGATCACAACTGCATTCTTCTATAGTAATATTTTTGTTTCTGTTTTTTGGATTTGAGATTATGTCAAGCAGAAAACTCTTCCTCGCGGCTAGAACTTCTTTCGGAGGTCCTCCATTAGGTCGCAGGTCCTTCAGGTCGAGGGTTCGGCAATGTATATTTTTTATACTTATATATTCAATTAAATGCCCTTGCAAGTGAACCTAACCTCTTAATGGATGTAATCGTATTAATATAGCTGGTTCTTTTACGATGAGAGTTCAGAATCTTTTCAAACTCCTTTTTTGTATACAAAATAGCACTTGTAATAAATTTCACTACGAAATTACTTGAGTAAACGTCTGAACAGCTTGACTCTAACAACCTTCTGACATTTCGTTTTCATTTCTTAAGCTTTTATAAATGATTGGGCGGATTTAATAGACCAAATGAATGCCAAGGAATATTACTATAACAGGACTATGTATAATTACAATTTTATATGTGTATGTAACACCTTGATTTAATTGCGAAATTTAATTAAATATTTGCCGAACTGGCAGAAGAGAGGTGCTAAAGTTTTCAAGTGGCATACGCTTTAATTAAAATTATTTATTTACTATGTCAATATGTAATGTCAAGTCATTTCAAATAATATTATTTGATAAAGTATTCTCCGCGAAAAAAGGTCTGTCCGACGCTCTTGAATTTTCAGCGAACATTTTCACCTACATACTACAGAACCCCTCTTGGTCGAACTTTCCAGCAATAAAAGTATACATTTTCTATTTCATCATTCATTATTTTTTTCATCGATTTTAAAACTACTGACCTGAACTGAGGATGTGGTTATTTCCTCTCTTCAACTTGAAAAATGTGC
This sequence comes from Bactrocera latifrons, assembly GCF_001853355.1. Lineage (NCBI taxonomy): Eukaryota > Metazoa > Arthropoda > Insecta > Diptera > Tephritidae > Bactrocera > Bactrocera latifrons. The sequence goes on along the minus strand of NW_017537267.1, from coordinate 2,355,040 downwards.
TATATTAAAAAGTTAATAAATGTTGCGGGTAAATTAATTTTCTTAATAATCTGACAACACGTGGGCAATTAATTTAATAAATCGCAAATATATGTACATACATATACTATATAAGTAACTGGCAAAATGCGCACAACGAATGAGTAACGGTAAACAAGCATCCCAGCAAGAAAGGGGAGAAGCTTCCTCCTTAATAGCAATACATTCTATCGAATATCGCGGTAAATGTGAATCGAAGCTGACAAAAACATAGTTTTTTTCCATTATCGATATGTGGTGTACTCCAAGGTTCTTCCGATCGAACAAACTGTCAACAAGGAATACTATTTGAGGACGGAATTTTGGGCCGATAGCTCTTGGCTTTTGCACCACGATAATGCAACGTCGCATAGTGCATTGATTCTTCGTGAACAACAAACTCAACGACCGTTCCGGGAAACAGTTTTGAGCCAATTAAAGGCATTAAACGAGAATCACTACGCGCATTGAAGGCTATTTCGAAAGTTCGAGTAAATCCTAATTGTATACTCTTGCAAGTATGAAAGCCCGGAAAGTCCTTCAGGTACTGGAAGACTTACCTTGGTATTACAAAATGTTGCAAAAGAAGTAAACAACTATTACGACGAAATCGTAAACAAAACTCAATCAAACTTGATATTTTCTTAACCTGGAGGCACAATTAATATGTCACAGACAAATAATATAATATGTTCCCAGAGTCTTATCAAGGTACCTCACATACCATAAAATCACCAATAATTTGAGTAAAGTCACTCGGAAGTTCGAAAAACTTTTAATTAAGTACATGGGGGCCAAGGGAAGTAGTAAACCAATTCAACCAATTTTTAATACAAAATTCAATTTTTATTCAATTATGATCATCCTGATCATTTATATATACCCAGGTTGCTTTTTAATAATCAGAATTAAAGAACAAAAACAAATATTACTCATCGAAAATCACTTTATTGTTTCTATAAATATTCTCCACTACGATCATTACACTTTCAAATACGTTTGAACCAGTTCTCGAAAAACTATTGATCTAGATATCTCTAAAACATGCCTTGGAACGCATTAACCGCCTCTTCATATTCCACAAAACGTTGGCCTCTTAGTTTATTTTACCGGTACGGAAAAATAGTCATTCGGTGAAAAATCATAACTTGGCAGTGGATTTCTCATCAAATCGATATTTTAAGTTTTCAGAAATGCTGCTGTTTCAGTCGATGTGTGAGAGCTCGCATAGTCATGGTTGGGTGGTTGGTTTTCCTGATTTCGTGAAAGACAACTGGTAACAAATGGTTGTATACCACTCGGAATTTACTGTTTTACGTTGTTCTAGGGGTACGATTGCGGCATGTTAAGTTTTTCGACAAAAAAATCAACAATCAAATGTTCATACATTCTTGAATATATGTCAATCCTACTAATGACTATAAATGTCTCATCCCCACAATAGGCCACATGACGATCTTGTAAAATCGCGCACAACAGCAATAGTTTCTGGGTCACGAACTTTTTTTGGACGACTTTCACGGAGTGATTTACGACCTCGTTTGAATTCACCATACTAGCGATAAACACTGGTTCTTGATAAAGCTCTATCGATAATAATTAAATTAAGTTCAACTATGCCCTGTTTCTGAATTAATCCACTGCGAAAGTTTAATAAATTAGCAAAACTTTTCGCGATTTCATTCCATTTTTTAGTCGAGAAGAATATTTCAAGTTACTGTAAACAATACAAATAGCGCTCGCATGTCAAAACGTTCGGAGTAAGCATATCATCAAATATGTCAAACTTTACAATAAAGTTGTGAGTTGCCAGATTGTAACACCAAGGTTTTTATTTACTAACTGCCTATATAAAATAATAATAATACCCAACGATTTCCTTCCTCCCGCCCAACCGACGCGCGGGGCGCAATCCGCGAACGAGCGGAATTAGCCGAGTCATAAAAGGCAAGAGAGTTTTAAGCCTTTCGATCTTAAGCTGCTCAGCTACAGAAACAAAAATTTCAACAGTCAAAATTAAGAATTAGATTAAAGTTTATCATTTTTAAATGCTATTTGTTAAGAGTAGATAAAATATATTTTTTAATGGTAAAGAGAGAATCTGTTAGATCAAATGTGCTGGAATGAGAATTGAAATCGTGACATATACGGCGGAATGGTTCGTTTAACTCGAAATTTGTTCTAGAAAATTTTAAAAGTAAAGGTCTAAACTGCCTGGTAGAGCGAGCGGGAATGTTAAAATTAATATCAGACAAGAGAGATGGG
>NW_017537267.1:2349624-2352542 GCF_001853355.1 Bactrocera latifrons | reverse complement strand
TAAAATTGAGTTTGGGGTCCATAGTTACTCCCAAGTCAACAAAGCTGCATACTTGCTCCAACCGTAAGTTTTGTATTACGTATGAAGTAGGGTTTACAGATCTACATGAAAAGCACATCGTTTTACATTTTTTAAGATTCAACGGCAWGTCATTTCTATCACACCAAGAAACTAGGTTTCCTTTTTGTAGAAACATAATTGAAACCTTAAGAGGCGTTTGCAAAAAACTAATCAATTTGAAAAATGACGGACAGCCTAGTGTACATACACCAACACCAACAGATGTTGATTGCGAACAAAAATAATATTTTTTATAATATACAAATATTTACTCACACATCTTTGTATGTACATAGGTATGAATGAGCCAGAACGTTCAGACTAAGTTACTGGGGCTATATCTATGTACACTATATAGATATGTATGTATGTATAATGCATTTGAAATATTTCTGTCATTGCATCATGTTTTGAAACGCATTAAATCGGCAGATGTTGATGCTTTTTGGAGAGTTAGTTATTTGTTGTTTTATTAATTTATACTGATCTTTATCTGTACTTATCTTTGCATAAATTATCTTACACGCAGATCAAGAGCTCATACATATTTGTAAGCTAATCGAAATTTCAAAATAGAGCTTTTAAAGGGTTATGTACATGGGTTTATGGGTTTCGAAAAATTTAATTTTTTTATTGTCTTTTTAAATTCTACAACACCTCTAGAATGCAGCATGGAGAACTTGTGCGCTGTCTTTAAACGCATTTTTCTCGAAACTGTGTTTTTCAAGTCGGTTGGCAAGATTTACCGATAACTACTTAGTCGAAGTTCATGAAATTTTACACAGGTCTTTGAGATACATTTCTTAAAGAGTGGAATGAAGCATTTCTTTTTCGATTACAACTATTTGAATTAAAATTGTCGTAAAATTTTCACTGAAATTTTAATTTTTCTGAAAAAATGTCTGTCAAAAATACAACTTTCAGTATTTTTTCAGCACTAAATTATAATATATCCATTATTATATATGCACTAAATTTTTCATGTTAAAAAAAGAGGAAAAGAGCATTGTCGAATTTTACAGTTAACGGCAATTTAAAAAGTGCAAACAGCGTGACTCGTGCTTAGTGACAAAATAATAGACTCAATAGCAAAATGGTTTCATTAACGAAAAATATTTAATTTAAAAAGCGTACTAAGTACTTATACTATATGTATGTATTAACTTAATTAGATATGTATGTGGAATAAATAATTTTATCATTTATGAATTTATTTAAAAAAAGAAAAGATGTTAACTTCGGTTGCACCGAAGCTAAATACCCTTCTCAGGTGCATTTCTGTTAGTATGGAAGCTATGTGCTATAGTAATTCGTTCTGAACAATTCCTTCTGATAATACATTATTTCTATAAACAATAACTCATACCGAATTTCGTGAAGATATATCGTCAAATGAGGAGGTTTCCCATGCAAGTACTTGATTCCGATCATTCAGTTTGTATGGCAGCTATATGCTATAGTTAACCGATCTGAACAGTTTCTTCGAAGATTACATTTTTGCCTTAAAAAGTAATCTGCACCAAATTTCGTGAATATATCTTGTTAAATGTGAAAGTTTTGCATATAAAAGAACTTGATTCCGATCGTTCAGTTTGTATGGTAGCTATATGTTATAGTGGTCCGATATCGGCAGTTCCGACAAATGAGCAGCTTCTTGAAGAGAAAATGTACAAAATTGCAAAACTATATCTTAAAAACTCAGGGACTAGTTGGTATATATACAGACAGACGGACGGGCGTGGCTAAATCGACTCAGCTCACCATACTGATCATTTATATATATATATATATATACTTTATAGGGTCTCCGATGCTTTCTTCTGGGTGTTACAAACTTAATGATAAGCTTAGTATACACTGTTCAGGATATAAAAATAACTGAACAGTACTCTCTCTCCCAATTACTTGCTCTACAGTGCCATGTTTAGCACGAAAACCGAATTGTTGCGTTGATATTATATTATTTTCGTGTCCTTGATAGTAACAGTAGTAAAGAGCAAGGATCAATTATCATTTTTGGAGTAATATTATCGTGTCCTGATGCCTTTTTCGGATTTAGGTCTTTTATTATTCTAGTAACTTCAGCAGTAGAAGTTCTAATAGACACAAGCGACTCGTTAGTGGTATTAGGCAAAGTTGGCCACTTAAATTGGTTCTTTGGGCAATTCGGTTGAAATACCTTTTATAGGTGATTCGCAAAGCAATTTGCATTTTCCTCATCACTACGTGCCCAATTACCATTCAACTGTCTTAGAGGCAATATGTCTCAAAAACTTGTGTTTGATGCCTAAAATTTCCAAAAAAAAGGTAGAAAAAAAGGCCGCCCACAAAAAAATGACTGCGGAAGTCGATCGAAATATTGTATAATTGTCGATGCGCGACACGTTTAACGCCTCTGTAGCTATTCAATAAGAATTATGTGCCAACGTTCAACAAACAAAGAAATATGCGTCCGCTATATGACTAGGTCCTTCAAACACCTTGGCGGCAATATTATGGTTTATTGTTGTTTTTCATATTGTAGTGAGGGACTTACATATATTTTTGATAGAAAAAAACATATACCGACATATACACGTTAAAGTTTTAGATTAGGTCATAATGCCATATGCTGAATGGAATTCGCTTTGCATTTTGGCAAATCCAACAAGAGAAAGACCCGAAACATACACTTGTGCTCACATAATTAAGCCACTGCATAGCAAAACTACGTTTCTGAAAATAAATTCACCGAATTAGCTTTTCATTTGTATAACGGTATACAAAAAAGTTCCTTTATATGTTAGGAAGTTACTAAGATCATATTCAGAGAAATAAGTATCGTGGTTGGCGAAAAAATGAAAATAAACTCGCAGTTG
>NW_017537267.1:2301557-2349559 GCF_001853355.1 Bactrocera latifrons | reverse complement strand
ATTTGTACACCATAACGTTTATGTGGCTTAATTGTGTGAGCACAAGTGTACTTCGAGTCTTGCAAAAAATGGTTTTCAGATTAAAGTGTCCAAAAAATCTCCAGATCTGAATCTAATCAAAAACTTACGGACATTTGTTAAGAAAAATATTGCACCTGCTAAAACGAAAAATAAAGAATTCTAAGGGAAGGTACAAAGGTTTTTTATTCTGGTCCGTGAGTTGATGAATAGGAGCAGTAACTAATAAACCCGACTTTTTGCGTCAATATATGATAACGGATGAAACATGGCTCCATCAATTCAGCCCGCTCTAAAGCGTGGAAAAACGCAACAGTCGACTGGCAAGGTCTGCATTTTAGGATGCGCATGGAATAATAACGTTGAAAAAGAAAGTACCTACAACACAGAATTTTACTATACTTGTACATGGCGTTAATGGACCGAAATCACCGAAAAACGGCGGTATTGAAGTAAAATAAAGAGCTGTTACATTGAGACAATTTCATATGTCGGAACCGCCGCTATCGGACCCTTATAGCATGCAAAAGTTACACAAACTGACCGGTCAAACTCAAGTTTCTGTACGGAGAACTTTTTCATTTGACGAAGCATATTCACAAAATTCCTGAATTATTGAAATCGGGTAAAAACTTGACCTAGACTCTATATAATTTATATCAGATGGTTTTTTTTTTTTGTTTGCCATGTAGCTTTCTTCTCATATTTCTATCTCACATTGTAAAAATGGGCGAAATTGAACTACAACCAAGCCTACTTCTATATACATAACCCAATTTTATTTCTACTTGATTCTTTCACTTGCCAATACACAAATCAAGAAGTAAATAATATAACGGAATACAATTTTGCAGTAATAATTTTATTAAAGTATGGCAGGAGGTGGCAATAAAAATTGTCCAAATCCAACGAAAACTGTTCAAGCCCCTAGATACCGAATATTTATATTCTATATTAACAGTATCTATAGTTGACTGAACTTTCCGGACAATACTATAGGGTTTGTCTGGAAAGTAATAGGACTGAGTTGATTTACAAAAATTTATTGAACCATTCGTTACAAATCTTTAGACACTTTCAAACTATCCTTCTTCTAAGTCGATGCAGCGCTGCCAGTGCCTGACTTTACTCCATATGATTGCTGATTGAATGCGAGGTACCTTAATGAAACCCTGGGAACATTTTTTTAGTATGTGGCACGATAATAGTTTATAGATGAAAGTGGACACTACTCCCACTCACCTACATATATTACAAAACATACATACATATGTACATATGTATAATGATTTTCGTTGTTCTAACATACATTAGCCTGAATATGTCGGTTCACTCTCAATAACTGTTACTATATTATCGTGCGATTCTGTTATGTGATATAGTCTCAAGTCTCTAAATTTGAGATTTTAAGTTAGAGACAATTTTTCAGACTTGAGACGATTTTGCGATTCTATGACAGTCACAAAATCTATTACATTTCATTATGCAGGTATGTTTTTACACTTGAATGAAAATAAATGTGTCGAAAACAAATATTAAATTTTCACATAGTCAAAAAACATAATTATCAATAAAAATAAAAATATATGTTGACTTTGTTTCATAATATTTGCAAAATTTATGTAAAATTTATTTATTATTAACCTTTTCGTGTTTGAGTTGCTATCAAAATATAAATATCAGTATATTCAAAATGGCAGACAAGAGCTGTTTTTAGGTTTGTGAACTGCTAACTACCAGGTCTCAAATTTGAGGCAATATTTTGAGACTAACGCTAGATACTGTTTAGTGAGTAGTAACTATTCACAAATTGAGATTTTACCTCAAAATGTCTCAAATAGAGAGTGGTTACAGAATCCCCTTATTAGTTTCAAAAGGGTTAATATGAATTTATTTTCGATAAATGCCGATAAAGTGAGCAGTAGACCCATAGAGCCATTCTTATTCTGTTTTAAAACAACAACGACAACAAGAATCGGGCCACATATTAAAATGCACCAAGTATGCATTTTGTAAATTTCACTCGGATATCCCAAAAACTGCCAAAACAAATGTTTATGACCCCTAAAAACTTAAAATTCATTGACATAAGGACAGTTTTGAACCCATATACAAGTATTAGTCTCTCAGGCAATGTTGTTCAGAATTATCCGTAGAATACTTTCCGCATACAGGATTTTCTATAAAAAAAATCGACCCGCTCTAATGTACATACATACATATTTGCGTCTATACATTTGCTTTTAGAGAAAGGGATAGTGCTCGCTTAAAAAATAGTCCAATGTAAGGTTCCTTGATAGTTTTGAATTATAACAATATCAATCAATACCACCCATAAGGGAAGCTGTCTCAATTAGTTTTATATTAATCGTAATACACGGTGCAAAATGCTGGCAACTGGTATTCATACATATAAAATATCAGCTGGAGCGTAAAAGTGAAGCGCAACAATACTTACATATGTAATTATGTAYGTATGTATGTATGTATGTATGTATGTATGTATGTATGTATGTATGTATATATGTATGTATGTATGTATGTATGTATGTATGTATGTATGTATGTATGTATATATGTATGTATGTATGTATGTATGTATGTATGTATGTATGTATGTATGTATGTATATAAATACACGTCCGGCATGGAATTGTAAAGCTTTATTTATATATTCGAATGTTTACAAACATAGCACTTATAAGTTTACATATATAATGTATTTTACTGGTGGGCTCTCCACACCTCCACTCCTTTTGCGCACTTAGGATTGATAGGTGCCTATGAAAGTGCCGCACATGGGGCAAAAATGATTCGCATTTCGACATGAGTTCATGCAGTACGGCAAACAGCAACAACAACTGTAAAAAAAAATATTTACATAACAATTACATACATGCGTATACATATGTATGTATATTTAATACGTATGTACTTAGGCACAAGCGTAAGTACTGCAATAAGTTTCTTACCAAGTCCACGAAAGCAGTATGCAAGCCAAATGCGTTTTTGTGGTCGAACGATATCGAACATTCGTCTTCACGGTGCATTTACATTGGGGACAGCGTAATTGTGTAGATTCTGGCCCCACCGGTGGATTTGGATTTATTGGTATTGTCGAAAAGTTAGGCAACTGAGGCTCACCTATCAACTGTACACCGCTGCCGCTGGGCTGCGCTGAACTCACATCGTCAGCGTGCGCCATGTAGGCCGGTGGCGGTGCCGTTGCATTGCTCATCTCGTCTGACAATCCAAGTTTTACGCCAGCATACGGATGCTTACTATTGACCATATTCGAATTAAATTTTTTGTATAGCACTTTAAACACACAGAATATATAATTATACAGAAGAAGCGACGTCAACCAACTGTCGCAAGAGAAGTACCGATCAGAACTGAAGCGCTGCGCTGATTTCGCCTTCGTTCCAGTGAAGCGCGCTAACGGATCTTTCGTGAGTTTCGTGTTGGCTTGTTGTTTGGGTAGCGCTGCTTGCATGGCTCAAATATAAACACACACTTGCATGAGCTATATACTTACATATCTACTTATGTAGTTTGTCGTACACATATGTTTGTATGTATGTAAGTGGATTGCATATTTCTGTATAATCACTATACTTTATTATTATTCTACTATAAGTCGGCTATTACACGAAGCAACTTTCGTTGCGGCAACTCTTGGTTTATAGGCGAGGGGGCGACGAGGAGAGAAGAATCGCGCCGAGTTTGTGTTCTTATTCGTAACAGTTAGCTTCGTCGTTTTTCTGCATTCGTGTTCTTTCTTTCGTAGTACATAGTTGCATTTGGGTATATTATTTTGAAATTAATAGTTTGAATATATTTAAAAAATTTAATTTCATCTTTTGGTACGTAATTTGCAAATAAGTATGTATACAAATTTAGATATTATAATATAAATATTTTAGAAAATGGAGTATGACGAAAAATTCGAATTAATTAAAGATATTGTGAAATGTATGGAGGAAGCCATACAAATTGATTCAGACGATAGTGAAGATCTGTTATATAACCTTTGTTTTAATTTTGAATAATAAATAAAATGTATTTCTTAATTGACAGAACTGATTAATATATGTGATAGAGTGGCCCAAATACCTATAAGGAAAAAGAAACGACAATGGGTTAAAGTAAAGAGCTGACAAGGGTTAAAGTAAAGTGAAAGAGAATGAGAAAAAACCTCGAACAGAGTTGCGCAACACAAGTTGCTCGTGTGAATGCAATGGGCAACAGCAAAAGAGAATCGCCCGAGAATCAGCAACAAAAGTTGCTTCGTGTAATAGCCGACTAATGGAATGTGTTCAACGGAGTATGGTTTTGTTGTTTATTATCGGCAATTTGATTTTGGTATAAGTGCTGCAATTTTTGCAAATTAAAACACTAAGAACAGAGTTGGGGTGGGGGTAGTAAACTTTTAGTGCTTTTTTCTTATAGATACTGAATAAAAGAAATACTGAAATATTTAAAATCTTCGCATTGATGTATTTTACAAAAAGTTAGACTGGTGACTGGACCAGCTTAAATGATTACATGGGTTTACGGGTTTGAAAAAATCGAATTTTGTTATTGCCTTGTTAATTTCTACAACACTTCCAGCATATTGTCCTAAACTTCAAATTGAACTGAGTAATAGTTTCGGAGATACAGCCTTGAGAGCTTGTTTTTTCCGAATAGAATTTCTTTCTTAATAGTGCATATTTGTAACAGTAAAAACTTCTAATAAAATATTTCCATTTTTATATAAGAAAAAATTTGTCGAAAAGCTGTTTTTACCCGAGGAAGCCCATGTAACCGCTTAATAATCTGCCGTTTGGTGAAAGAATTTGTTAAAATTTTTGAAATTAGGCCCAATGTTGTCATAAGTGGAGTTTTAATCAATCTCCAAGTCTCCTTCTGAGCACATTAAGTGTGAGGGCATAAATGTGTTTTGTATAACTACTTCTTCAATTGTTCTAAAATGTTAAGGGTATATTCATATGAATGCATTTTAGAATACACAATCAAATTTAAAAAAATCACAATTTTTCGAGTTACGTGCGATCTACGACGGTGCTAAAAAAAGGTCATCTACAGCTGTAATGATTCCGGTCTTCTTCGTGGATGAAATAATGTAAAATAAAAATTTTCTTTTAGAAGATACTGCCTGCCAAAAAAATCGTTTAAATATTTAATTTTACCCAAAATTTTGTTTAGGTCTGGTAAATCACTTTATGGAAAACTATGTATGTACATATATTCAAAACATGCAGAAAAGTTTTTTAGTGATGTAAGTGAATGAATCTGCTTGAAAAAACTGTAACTCAAAAACTCAAAATCTATTTAAAATATAACCTCAAAATTTTAGTATGTAGTGGTATAACCTATTAAAATATAGAAAAAATATTTTTTTTCCATTTCATACAAGGTGTGTTACTTAATGTCTTTAGAGTCTCATTTCATTCGTAACTTTTTAAACAATTTTAAGATATCGCCATTCTGATCTTCGATTTACCATACTCGGTTGATTATGATGCAATCCATGCAATGAATACTTTTAATATTCAAACTAAAATAAAAAATAGAGCTAAAACGCATTTTTTGGTGCTTTTGGGGAATTAATATTTGGCAATCCTATCTTTGTTTGGCAAAATAATAGCAAATTTCTTGAAATTTGCAAATTTTTTTAATTACTTCTTAGCTTGCGAATTTAAAAAAAGATGCATTATAATAAAATAATTTAAAAAACGAAAACAGTATGATAAGTTTTTTTATTTTATCGACTTTTATATTGTCGAAGCTATGGACATACATACATATGTATGAAGCCATCAGTAGAGGCTCTAATTTCAATTATCGCTGCCGCAACTCACTTTAAACAAATCGCCATTTAGAGGAGTCAGCAAAAATACTTATGTACATATCTACATATGTATGTGTACGTATATGTACATGTATACTTTTAGGATCAGATTTCATGCATATATATGTATGTACATGTTTTATGTATTACATTTCTGCGAAAAACACTAACAGAAAAACAAACAGCTCTACAAAAGCAAAGTTATTTTTGTTGCCTAAAACATGAATGGACATATGTTAAAGTGCCCATACACGACACACAAGTGGGTTCGATCGGTATGTGCGCGAATGCGGTTTACTCGTGTATGGGCTTGTGTGCGTACCGATCCATGTTCGCGAAAATGTTTGATTTTTACGATCGGTGTGCGCACATACATATGTGTCGTGTATGGGCCCTATTACTCATAAAAATAATGAATGTACTCTTGTTTTTTATGATAATTCTATATCTAATATATTGATATCGGTTTGTTAGTAATAAATATTTAGTTTACCCTTTATTAATAGGTTTCTGCGCACTGTACAAACATCGCGTGATCCCCACACTCAGATTCTTTAACGTAAATATCCGAAGAACTACGTATGCGAAAGCAATTACATTTTTTATTTTTTTGTTTAAATCAAACGAAAAAAATCTAGAATTACAGTTCACAAGTTTTTTTGTTTTAATCAAATAAAATTTCATAATACTCAGGAAAAATGATGCTCAAAATACACAACTATCGGTACAGTTTACTATAAAGTTGAAGCAAGGAATTAATACATGGCCAAGCTAACATAGGAATGATAAAAAAATTGTCAAAGCGTTGGACGTTAAATTGTTTGAGTGACATTTGGAATGTTGGAATATCTGATGATCATTAAGATAACTAACCTATTGCCCGATATATGCGGTATAAAATCACCCGGAAGTTCGAAAGTATATTAGGTATATGGGGGCTAAGAGAATAAGCATTTAACTTTTAACACAAATATCAAAAGAAAGAAGTGGTGGGGGAAAGGGGTATAATTTAGTGTATAATCCCTCCTTTTTATTTATTTTGATAAAAAAAAATCCATTTCCACGGACAGCTAGCGTGCACAAATGCCATACAAAAAATTAACGATCTTATAAATATTAGTCTTGGCGAAAACCATATCGAATCCGATTCAGATAAATCGGACAGAGCTTTAGAAGATTTCAGTCTTTGCAGTGATCACCACAATTAGTGCGCACAAATTGGCAATCCAAAGAGGCGAGGAAAGCGCTTCCGATGAGCTATCAGTCTACTTAAAAACGTCAGTTGGTCGGTTAAATAAAAATTCTTTTTAGATTTGGACAGATTTTAAACAGCAATTTCCAAATCTATTTCACAAAGCGTATAAGCATATAACGATTGTCGCGACTTCAGTAGCTTCTGAAAAACCTTTTTCGAAGGCTTCTCAAGTGCTGAACACATAGAGAGCGACACGACATGGCAGCACGACAGTGAACTGTAAATGGCGTCGTGAATCTTTCTACATGAATATTTGTAAGAAGGCAGCGACGTAAGAATCCATTTTCCTTGGGGCCATACTAATACCTTTCACTTCAATGAAATTTTAATATTTTGTTCAAAGTGAAATTTTTTATGGAAAAAATAAGTAAATAGGTAAATTTATTTGTTTTAAGTTATCAATTATTAGTACAAATGAGAGAACAGAGCTATTTTACGCTTTGTAAAATTCCATCAGGTTTGTTGGAGCTTTGAATAATTGTACCTTTTACATACTAATGGCATCACTCCTCTCTACTGTCGTCCTACTGTCGTTGGCAAATATAAGAATATTATCAAGTTAGCGAGAACGACAACTGTCGGCCTGCAGTCGTGTAGTCCTGCAGCTGTCTAAATAGCTGTGTCCATAAGAACGTGTGTATTTTAATATTTGACAGATGTCGCTTGCAGAAAAATAGACTGCAGGCAAAACGTGTAAGCAAAATTATATTTCTACAAAGTTTGGACAAAGAAAAGCTGGGATTTATAAATGCATATACATATTCACCTGAAATGCAAAATAACGTAATAACATTTACGGAAATTTACAGTGGCATGAATGAAACACGAAATAAAATGGAGCATGAGTGAAACAAAATTTTAATATTAGTTAAAACTGCTTTAATCTGACCGCAAAACCTTGAAAATGTTGAACATATACAATATTATGTATGTATGTAATTTAAAGAAGTGAAACGTAATCAATAAGACACTAAATTTCGAATTTTTTGATGATACGTTATTTTGCATTTCAGGTGACAATATGTACATACGTATGTATGTATGTAAAAAAAAAAATACTTTATTGAATATTTTGAATTGAAAGAATCTGTTGGTAATTTTTATCGATGCATCATATCGGAAAAAAACCTTGATTTACATATATATTTTTGACTTGTATCCCTAATTTTGACAGATTTTCTTTACATATGTATTTTATTTATTTCATTCTTATTACATTAAAGTAATCTCAAAAATAGTGTACTAAATTGGTTAATTTATTTCATTTGTTTAGAATATATAAAAGATTATTAACAACAACTTGTTCATACGCAAATTGTAGCACGCAATGGTTGTTGTTGTATGGTGAACGTTGCTATGCGCTGAATGCGGGTATTCCCCTGAATTACAGATAACATATCGCATACATCCTTACTTATGTATGACCATTTGTTTGCATGAGAGTAAAAAATGTGTTTTTTTATTGACTTCTGAATCAGCTAATAAGTATATATGTACATACACCCATACATACACCCATACATACACACATACAGTGAACAAAAAAACTGGGACAAGCGATAGCGTTGAATATACTTATTGTATGTATGTACATACATATTAGGTTGTCAAAAAAGTCTTGCGGTATTTTTTATTGAATTTTCAATTGTTCATAAAATTTTTTTTGATGACTCATGCCCAGCTCTTGACCAATGCTACGGCTGATAYTATGCCGGTCTCTTTCGGCCAATTCAGCGATTTTATCGCAATTTTCGACGATAGGTCTTCTGGAGCGTCCCGCATCTTCCACCACCTCTACACCACGAAAACGTTGAAACCATCCTTTGTGGTGGAAATGGAAACTGTATTGGGGCCATAAACTGCACAAATTTTATTGGTGGCTTGAGATGCATTTTTGCCTTTATCGTAGTAGTACTGTAAAACATGCCGTATTTTTTCTTTATTTTGCTCCATGTTTGTGACGCTATAACTGATGAACGCCTTTAAAGAAACGACAATCGATCAAACACGTGTTAGCGCGTGAAATGAACTAGAACTGCGCGTCTCGGCGCCAACTAGCGAAAATACCGCAAGACTTTTTTGACAACTCAATATACATATGTATCTCCGCAACTAAGCAAAGGAAACCAGTAATTTAATAGATTTAACAAAAATAATTTACATATGTATGAATGCATTTCATTTAATGATTTTTATAAAGAAAACAAGTATGCAAAATAAGGCGGACTCCAGGTTGTTATTGATGCCAAAAGATATACAAAATATTAAAAGTATTAATTTTGTAAATATGTCTTCAATTATTCTTACTGTCTTACTTAATTTTTGTCTGTAAGATGAAAGAATAATAGATACAAGGTGCATTCCAAAATAAACAGGACGTAAACAAAAAAAAAAAACAGAAAAGTCAAAAGCTTTCTGCATGGTCCAAAAGCATGTCGAACGAGTATTTTAGCTCATTGCCCGGTTTTTCCGCCAGTATGCCGGTGCAAGCCTTTTGAATGGCCTCTTCGTGTGCATATCGCTTTTCTTACATGGGCATGGTGCCATATCAGGTGAATACGGGAAGTGGTTAGGTTAAAATGTGATTTTTCGTCAAATAGTCGCCCTTCGAATGTTGAATTCTGAGCAATTTTTAGTCGTTAGTCAATTTGTGCGGAACAAATCGTGCACACACCTTCCGTAAGCCCAAATATTCGGTCAAAATACGATAAATCGATGTTTTGGAAATGTTCAATTCCATTCCTATGAATTTCAATTATAATTTCAGCTGATTTTTGCTGAATTCAAGCACAGTTTCGATAGAATTTCCGTGATCACGGATTTCGATTGGTTGTTTGGCCCACATGTTGATCATCATTTATGTTGTAACCACGACCACTTTCAAAACGTTGAAACCACTCGTGCACTCTGCTATCGCCATAAACTTGTTTCATCAATTGAAATGTTTCGGTAAAAGTTTTACCAATTTTAAAACAAAATTTAATGTTGGCTCTTTGTTCGTAGCTTATTTTCGCACCATTAACACAGTCATACATACACTTAAAACGCAATAACTTCACTTCCAATCGATGAAATCTCATGAAATTCTTATTGGAATTGAAAAAGATAGCAGATTCTAACACATCAGTCGACATACAGTCAGCAAAATTCATATTCATACACCCCATTTTTACATGTAAAACATTTTTTCTACGAAATTATCAAAACTAAAAATCTGAATTTATGCCTCAATTGGACTTAAACAAATATGAAGCCATAGAATATAACTGTTTTACATTCCTACAAATTCAGTTAGCGCGAACGCGAAAGTCATATTCATACACTAAACGATAGTCTGCAAACTCACTATTCGTAGAAATTACCGTTAGCTARAGCAAATATTTCAGTTCCCCGAAATAAAGGCCGTATTCTTTTGTCATTTGTATTCTTTGTTTTGTTTCTTATGCATCATTTTGAATTTGATCGTCAACGAGAAATTGTTTTTCTAAAATGGGCAGAAAAGGTTCGGAAGTTACAAATGATATTCTACAATTGGCTTTAAATTTGCATCAAAACGGAAAATCTTTACGGGAAATTGGAAAAGTAATAAACCGAAGCCATGCAACAATTCAGTATATACGCCGAAATGAATGTAAAAACAAACTTTCACGCAGAAATGTGTCATTTTTAGTGAGAGAGGTTCGTAAAGATCCAACAATTTCGGCACCAAAGTTAGCAAAAATATTAAATGAATTCCAAGGCGTGACTGTAACAGCGCAGACCGTTCGTAAYACTCTTCGAAAACAAAAAATAAGGAGCAGATCCGCTGCAAGAAAACCTTACATAAATCCAACGAACAGAATGAAGCGTTTAAAATTTGCCAGAATGTACAAAAATAAAGATTTTCGATTCTGGAGACGTGTAATATTCACAGATGAATCCAAATTTAATATTAAATATAGTGATGGAAGGGTAAAAATATGGCGCGAGAAAAATAAACGTCTTCATTACATAAACCTTTTGGCCACATTTAAGCACGGTGGAGGTTCCGTCATGTTCTGGGGATGTTTAGATATTAACCCCATTGGAAATTTGTGGTCTATCGTTAAAAAAGGGTTGAAAAATTACAATATTAGGAATGAGAAACAACTAAAAGAAGCATTACAAAAGGAGTGGAAGAAAATATCTCCAAAACTAACGAAAAATTTGGTGAAACAATGCAACGACGATTGCACGCAGTTATTAAACAAAGAGGATATCCCACTAAATACTAATTTTAATTTATGTTATTGATTATATGCTTCAGTTAGGGATGTATGAATACGAATTTTGCGTTTGTTAATATTATATTTTTAGTTTTTTTTGGAAATATTATTTACTTTTATATAAAAATCAATACATTTCACATTCTGCTGTAATTTTTCATCCAAATCTAGTTTTTCATTTCAAAATTGGCTAGAACATTTATATTTTTACTGAAAAAATAGGATGTATGAATACGAATTTTGCTGACTGTAAGTATAGTCTCCTTTACTTTGGAAAACACCTTGTATTATGTAAAACACTATTTTTATAAATATTTGAGATCTGATCACCTTAAAAATGTTTCAACTATTTGCTATCCACTTTGCATTTTCGCTCTTTATTTAAAGTCGATGATCGAGTTGAAATAATTCTAGATTTATGATTCATACTCTTCGGTTTGGAGGTAAGAACTGAAAGTTTTACAAAAATTGGATTTTGTTTGGAGGACAGCGAGCGGGCATGCGTGAAAAATTCGAAAATTCAAAAAAAAAGTACGCAAAAAGATTGAATATTAAATGTTCCAAATACATATATACATATGTATGCAGAAGATGCGCAAGGATAATTGATAAGCCTACGATTAATCTGCCGAAAAAATAAATGGCGCACATTTCAGCAAGACGCTTCTTAACTGCGTCATTAGCATTTGCATGTGAGCTCGTTGCATTTGTTTCTCCGTATTGCCATTAAACTTTTGTTGCTTTTTTGCTGCCGCTAAACATCGCCGACAAATATCGATGCGAACAGCTGTGAGCTGTAAAGTTAATGAATTCGATATTGTACATATGTATGTACATAACGGTTTAATGAACCGACTCGACGAGTATCGTCTAAAACACACACCTACCAGCACATATCGCGAGCAATACGAGATTATGAATAAAGCCCTGTAGGAAAATATTATGTTATGTTACACTGAATGTCACTTAAAATTGTATAGCTGATTATTTGAAACAGATTTCGGGGAAACCTGTGGTTTTTAGAGTGAAATGTTTACGAATATTGCCTTTTAAGTTATTAAATTTTTAAAAAATTTTGAAGCTTTCAAAGTTTTCAGCATTAAAATTTAGCAAAATGAAGCAAACATCTCTGGAAGAGCGTGAATTGGTAATACACCGTCGTAAAAGAGGTAAAAGTTATGCAGAAACCGCAGAAATAATGGACAGCCTCGGAGCACTATTCAGTATATCATAAAAACGCGTAATGAAAATAGTTGGATATTGATTTTTAATAAATTTAAAACAATGTCCACTAGGAAGCTAATGACGAGAAATGGATAAAATATCAAGTGTAGAAAAATCCAAGAAATTTAGCCCTAAAATCAACAACGAGCTTAAAATGTATTTGAAAAAGGATATCAGTGATTCAACAGTAAAAAGAGTGCTCCGTAAAAATGATTTTCATGGAAGATCCAATAAAGGCAAACGATTACAATTTGCTCCTGAATACTTATCTAAGCCGAACGAGTGCTGGAATGATGTTATTTTTACAGGAATCCAAGTTCAACATATTTGCGTCAGATGGACGTACTAATTTGGATGTGACTGTCAAACATGGCGGAGGACACGTGATGGTGTAAGGCTGTATATACAGTATGTCAACTATTTGATCACACCTGGGTATCAAAAAAAGGTTTTTGTTTGCAACTTTTTTATTTGTAATGTCAATCCAATTTTATTTTATATACAAAACAATTAAAAGTAATAAACTAAAATTAACACATTTGTTTTTCAAACACTTATGTACTAGATTTTATAGAATTTTAAAAAATGTCTCCGCTGCACATTTGATCAATTGGTTGACATAAACGATTTATTTTACTTAATACTTAATATGACCCCCTTTTGCTTTGATTACTGCCTCAATTCGTTTGGGCATGGACTCGACCACCTTTCTACAGAAATCTCCGCCAATATTTTGCCAAGAATTTTTAGCCTTCTGCCATAAATCGTCAAGATTCTGACACTCACCTTGGACATCAGAAATCGCACGCTTGACCTCAAACCAAGCATGCTCGATTGGGTTGAGGTCAGGCGATTGAGGGGGCCAGTCTAGTACTTCAAAACCGCTGTTTTGAAGCCAAGCTTTAGCTACACGAGAAGTGTGTTTCGGATCATTATCTTGCTGGACGATGACGTCCGACACATTCTTGCCCCACACTTCCAGACTCTTGCACAAACCTTATTGAAGGATATCGACACATTGGTTGACATCCATTCGTCTGGCAACTCCTTTGCACTCTCCTACCCCTTCCATCCTCATACACCCCCACATCATTACATTACCGCCTCCAAACAATACAGCTAGTCAAAGGTTTCGGGGTTTCCTCCAAATCCATTGATGCCCATCTTTTCCCAGACGGTTTATTTTTGTCTCGTCGGACCATATGACTCGCATTCAGTCATTTTGTGTGTAGGTTTTATATTTTTTTGCAAATTGTAGTCTCAATTTACGGTGTCGTTTTGTCAAGAGTGGTTTTTTAACTTTGGCACGTCCGTGGAATCCGTTTTACCGAAATTTCTTCCTTATAGCTTCACTTGTTATATTTACTCCATCCCTATGGGAGAGATCACGTCTGATTTGGTACGCATTCTCATGCACACCAAACATTATCTGCCTAACAGTGCTCCTTTCTAGGGTGGCATTCAAAATTGGCTTTCGTCCAGGAGTGTTTTTACACATAAAGAGCTTATTGATTGTCTTATTTTTCAAATAACGCCTACAGTTCTTGCAATTTCTCTATGCGTTGTGTTTAAATTAATAAGCTTTTTGATTTCATCCATTCTTGTTGCACTTAGTTTTTTCATCTATAGTCAAGCCAAACTTAAGAAAATAACAAAGAAAAACAATAAAAAAACTCACCTTTTACTAAAAACAAAAATATAACGATTCGAAGAATAAAAAGAAATACTTGAATCTCAGAGCAATATTACGGCGATCAATATCTCTTTTCTTCACAAAGTCAACCAATTGATCACATGCCTTTGTCTACATTTGTAAATATTCTCTGAAAAGTAACGCCTCTTTTTTGGTAATTTCGTACTTGCTAACTGTTCTTGCATAGGCCTACCTAGTGAACTTATCCCTTTTATTCAAAAGTTTGTTTAAATAAAAAAGAACAAAATAGAATGTTTTTGGAAATGTATATGATCAAATAGTTGACATAGTGTATATGACAACATACATATGTAGATATTCTCAAAAGAAATTTAATACCAACTGCTGAGAAAAAAGTAAACAGATCCACTTTTACGCTTATCGCGACGCATTCAATGCAAAGTCATGGGCACTCTATAACTGCCCAAAAGTATTAAAAACTCCCGAGCAGTCTCCGGATATGAATGTTATAGAGCATCAACGTGGCTTCAACTTCAAATAAAAATTGCGTGAGATCTCTAACAAACACGACCTCAAGAAGGCCTTTGAAAAAGAGAGGAGCAAAATTAGTAGATTTGTATAAAAACTTAGTCGACTTGATATCAAAAAGGATTAATACTTTGAAAAATACCAAACGCGGCCCACAAAGTAATAAACAATTTTTTTTATTATTGTTTTCCAATTTGTTCAAAAAATATGTCCTGTACGATTTTAAGTGACCCTCACTGTAGGTTCCTATTAATTTTAATATTTTCTATTATGTTATTAAAATTGTAAAGGAACATACTTAGGTAAAAAACTTCAATTGAAAAATTCGCGTAATTCATATAACAAAATTATTCGTAAAAAGACTCTATATTATATATAAACAAAAATAATTTTGSTTTAAACTATTTTTTTTATTGAAAAAGAAAGTTTTTTATTCGTTTTGTTAAGACTACCGTAGCACTAAGTAAGCACTGAGCGAGACTTTAATCAATTTGCGGAGCTAAAGTACCTGGATTTTCTTTACTTTTTCTCACGACAACGGCCTTATCACGTCTGTGAAATTTTTCCTGCCATCCTGATCGCTGCCCCAACTTCAGCGAATTTCTCTGCAATAAGATGTGGATAAACTGACTGTATGTATAAGTAATTGTTAGAAATATACGGTAATGCCTGCTTCTAGACTTCATTAACGCTGTCTTTACTTAATTAAACAGTCGCTTAAAAGAAGCTGAGATCTTTTTAGAAGCAAAAGGCATGCTGTACTAATAAATTTTTTCGAAAATCTGACTTCGCTATTTAATCCATTTCAGTAAATGACCGCAATCGACTTTATGATAAGATTTTTCAATCTAGCAATAAACACTCGGAGGTTTGCTGAAATGCATCTAGATACATACATACATATATTGTATTGTTCAAAAATCGGCATTAGAAAGGTTGTATGGTTACTCACTAAATCTCTAATTCTCAAATGATGATCTACAAGCTAAAAGCTTTTTTCTTCAGTTTATTTATAAATTTTCTTATCGTGTATGTATCAAATGCGTTTCGTAAAATAAAAAACCTATGCTACAGACGAAAGAAATGAACTGCTAGCTTTTATTGCCCATTAGAAGTAGTATAAGTGCTTGTAACTAGTTGTGGGTACATATTTTAATGTACATACATACATATATAAGTATTTCATTGTATGACTCTTTGCTTTTAGTTAAGGGGGTATTCTAGTCTAGAAATCAAATTTTTGGCGGTTATTCGTTTTTTATTTAAGAAAAAACCAAATATTTTTACTATCGAAATTCTTAATCAGGAAGGATGCTGTTATAGTCCCTACCTCAGGGAACACGAAATTTTTTTTATTTATTTATTTTTTTTTTGAAAAATGGCGACTGCCTGAAAATAAAAATAATTTTTTACCAATTTTTTTGAAATTCCTGAATTTTTTAAAATATTAAAAACAAAACTTTTGACACGATGCTGGTAGAAACGATAAAGGATTTTATAAAGAACGTCCGCACAAAATTTCAAGTAAATCGGTTGTATAGAACTTGGGATAATGCCGGTACCTTGTGGAAAAAAGTAGTTTCGAGAAAAACGCGTTTAAAAAAGTGAGTCAAATTTCAGACAGTCTAAGTCATTTATTAGTGAGCTAGGTACTGCTTCACTAACGTAACTGTAGCTTTTAAAATAATTTTTATTTTTAAAAATCCTTTTGAATATATGTTCTTAAGGGTCTCAAATTTAAATTAATTTTTCAAAATTCTAGGGTAGAATACCCCCTTAATTTTCGGTGCTTAGTTTGACCGACCTTGATGTCTTGGATGTATACTTTTTATTCCTGCAACTCTATTTAGAAGTGATAATGTGGTTGAATCAAGAATTTAAATATTAATCAAGCATTTAGTGGGCTCAGCTAATGCGGTTGCGAAGTTTTGCTTTAAACTGGCCACGACAAGTATTGTTTGAAGATGTGTGCCTTTTGTAATGGTATGTATGTATATACTAGCTTGCTGTTATTGAGTATTATAACAACTGTTAGTAAAGTAGAATCCTCGACTTATGATCCGTTTTTCGAACCGAATTTTTCAGCTTTAAGTCACAGAGGAGCTAGCGACGCCACATAAAACTGTCGAACTACAACTTTTGTATACATTTCTTCAGCTAATAAATTTTTTGTGAGTTTTATATAATAAGAATATCGTGGCGACGCATGCCATACACGAGTTTTTACCAAAATTTGTTGTCTCGATTTCGAAAAGATTTGATGAAAACCCACAAATAATAACACCATACTCTGGTGCAATCGGGCACAAAGTTCTCATAAGCTATTCAGGATCCTTCAGGATCGACAGTAACGTGGTGGTGTGATGACAGGAGATATTTCGTCTTGGTCTGGTTGTAACACACTTTTCGCTTCTTTGCCCAACATGTAGCAAGCAGATTTAAAGTTACCAAAGCGCGGTTGTAATGGATAATGATATCGATGACATTGCCGTACGGATCTTGTGTAAGATTGACTTTCTCTATTCAGCTTTGAAGCTCGAATTACTTTTTCCAACAGTAAATTGGAGTAGCCGCATGATAGGTACTCGCCTTGTTTGAAACATCGTTTGGTATCGAACGGCTCGGAGTGATCGTTTGCGATCGGACGGAGCTTTTGGTATTACTCAAAGTCAGTTTATACAGCCGTATTAGTTTAGCGGATATACTACATTCAGACATAGCGGCATAAAGGCAACTCATTTTCGAGCTGTCAAATGCAGCTTTGATATCGATGGAGAGGTGGTGTGTGTCGATCTATTTTTCACGGGTCAATTCCAATATTTTTCGTATGGTCAGTGGTTGAATTTCCAAGCCTAAAGCCGCACTGATAAGATCAAATTCCTTTGTTGACGGTGAGCTTTAATCTTGTATACAATACGCCTAGTAGAACCTTATATGCGATATTGAGTAGGCTTATCCCACGGTAGTTGGCGCAGATTGTGGGGTCTCCTTTTTTGAGGATTGGGCATAGCACACTTAAATTCCAGTCGTTGGGCATGCTTTCGTCTGACCATATTTTACAAAGAAGCTGATGCCGCCGTGGTTGAATAGCTCGACCGGCCAAATACTTAATTAAATCGCGCTTAAGCCTAATGAGATTCGAGCGACGCCTTCGAATCAGACATTTTTTGGGATTTGTCTTAATTTACGGCGTATCAAAGTTGTAAAAATAAATATAAGAGGTAAGACAGTCGCATTTCCCACGTTTCAATACTTGCAAAATATTTATATGTGGAAGAAGTACAAAATTACAAAACGAAAAGAAATAATCGAAGAGTGTCTGCGACTAAGAATCGATTTCCGCAGAAAGTCTTCACTGTTAAAAGCTCATAAATACATGGTATGTAATCGCATGTCTGTCAGCATCCTTCATTAGGAACGAATTTTCATATACATACATACATATATAAGGGTACACCAAAGCATAAATCACTTTATAATACACCAAAAATCCATTGTTGATGAGTCGCAATCGGTTTATACAAACTAACTCCCTGAATGACTGTCTGATTGCCATAAAGTGGCTCACAACACACGCTCAAATGCCACAAGCACAATAAGTTTGCACCGCAGCATGGCAGCAGCCACAACAACAACACAAACAAAAGAGGCGCGCACGCTAAATGAAGCCACTCAAAATGACGTTTGACAACAATTGTGATTGACGGCATAACTAAGTAAACACACACAGGCGCCTCGCAAAGAAATATCAAATTGAAATAACAACAACAACGATTACAATTGCAACAATAACGCGTCAAACAATTCGACACTCAAACGACTGAAGTACAAAAATGAAACATAGCAATGCACTGAACGATTGAGAGTGCGGTGGCATGCAACATTGAGCGCTCACAATCAACAACATG
Organism: Bactrocera latifrons; assembly: GCF_001853355.1. NCBI lineage: Eukaryota > Metazoa > Arthropoda > Insecta > Diptera > Tephritidae > Bactrocera > Bactrocera latifrons. The sequence goes on along the minus strand of NW_017537267.1, from coordinate 2,330,871 downwards.
CCACCCTTATAACGGTACCTACAATACAACCTTTGGTAGGTGGTGATAGCATGTGTTGAGGGGGAAAAAAAGGGCACTTTGCCAAACGAAATTTGTGAAGCAAACGATATTTACCAAAAACGGTACTCATCATGGCGCTTGCTGTTGTTGTAAACGCTATAATGTTTTTCTCGTATTTTTGGTTTTTGCGTGCGCTATTGTTGCTCTTGTTTTTGGCAACGTTTTGGCTTTTTGTGCGCTTGTGTGGCGGGCAAATCCTCTTTGAGGTAGACAAATGGCGAAAGCATACACTTTTGATCGCCACATTTGTCATGTTCGACATGATGGAATTGAGTAAAAGTACGAGTAGAACAGTGAAAAAAAAAACACTAAAAACAAATAAAAATGCTATGCATGAAATCGAAAGCTAAATCGAAATTGAAATCTCATAAAAATTGTGAATTTATTTAGTGTGACTTTCTTGATGTGTCTTAATTGGCAATTGATTGTATTGACACAGTGTGGCCAATAAGTATTGGTACATACACACAGTAATGTGTACTGTTGTAATTCCCCAAGCGTTACAATCACTTCTTGTGTTGGCGTTGTGGCGACTTTTCACTCCTTAATATTGCTTATTAAGTGCGCGTCGTTGTCACTGTCAGGGAGTTTGTGTGACAGACTGGCAGACTGCAGTTCGCTTATTACAAATAAAGCTGCCATCACTCAACTTCTGCCACCTACATAGATATAAGCTGAAACAAGAGTTCCACTCTAATCAGCTTTTAATTTTTTGATTTGAAAAGCTGTTGAAAAGTGTCGCATCTTCAGTTCAAATTGATTGACGAGCAATTGTTTCTTAAAAAAAGTTCAATCAGCTAGATTTTCATTTTAATATGTCTCAAATGATTTGAAGTTTCGAAAAATTAGAACTGAAATATTTTAAGATGCACCGATTGAATTACTTACATTATAATTAAGAATACATATAAGATAATATAAAAATTAATCACTGAATCTGTTGCTAAGCGCAAATCTTGAGGATATCCAAACCTGTTTCATTAATTAGTTTTTGTTAGAATATTACTTGAAGTACGAGCATGGATCGTACTGAATGGATGAACCATCTCAGATGTAGCTGCGGTGAACCTTAGAAAGAGACAATCTTCAAAAAATTAATGCCAAATAATGTTCTTTCGAATGATAATAAGCATTCCGCAATAAATTTGAAGTTACTGTATTTTTCCTTTAAAAAAGTAGGTAACATCGAATTGGATCACCCTTTATTATTTAAAGGTGCTATGAATACAATACCATCTGTTTACCACAAATTTTTTATCAGAGGCCAACAATTAGGATCCGTCAACCCGCACAGCATAAAAACTATTAAAAAGTGACTAAATTAAATAACCGACTGTTAAATGAAGTACGAAGTTCACGGCATCAGCTATTTAGATATATACACTATATGAATTCACTATCAGAGACTACACATATAACCGAAATTAAACTTTGAATCTAGTATCATTAAGAATAAGGGTAACAGATATGCGGAACGAGACGTGAAAGCATTGTACAAACTCTCATAATATGCTAAAACTGAATAAAATATGAATCCATATATCCTAGGTTGGTATCGCAGATGGGTCGGAGTGAATCATTGTAAAACCCACGCCATTAAGCGAAAAAAACGTAGACTAAATCACACATTAAGAATCAAAACATTAATTAATTAAAGAAAATCTACAGTTTAAAAATAGTTTTAGTAAACGTGCTGACAGCAAGTTTTTCCAGTTCGTCCTCATAATACCTCAATACCTCGTTGCAATCTGTGAGATGGTTACACCCGAACTAATCTCTTCCCTATTTCTTATATTTAAATAAAATATAATTTATTGTTATTACAAGGGGTCAACATGACTAAGATTTGATTGGATATTGGAACAGTCATAATTATATCAAATCATCAATCTTTATAAGGAATCTATTGTTTTCGAAAGAGAGACCTACTCGACTGTAGTGATTTTATCCACTTTAGCAAAAACTAATCTAACTCGGTAAAGTGTATCTCTGTGCTTTTCAAATAAACCAAGATTTAAAGAGTACGTTAGGGGTGTTCTTTTAATGGATTTGATTAAAAAACAAAAACAAAAAAAATCTTAATAGAACATGACTTCATTTACTACAAATATATATTATATATTGCTTGCCAAAAAGTTAATTTAACTATGTTTTATTTACGTCTTTTACGATCACGTTCCATATGATCAGTCCGGCATCACGATAAAATAACTGCTATTGCCCTCGCTTACAAAGGAAAAACTTAAAACTATACACGGTGGTAGTTTTGCGGTGTAAAATTTGACGACACTCATGTGTCAGTTTACTGAGAACGGGAAAGCTGTTAAGGAAGCGGCAACCTCAATCACAACAAAATTGGACATATTGAGCAGATTCGGCGTTCGTCAATCCGTGACATAAAGGAGGTTTATCACTTCCTGGTAATAATTTCTAAACATGTGGATCCGTGGGAGAATCTAGAATTGATACTAGGTTAGGTTTAGCGGAGTGAAGTTTCACACTCGAACTTTTGAGGCTTGCAGCGAACATTGAATTAGAACAGACCCAACGATATAGGGAAGCACATATATTAGGGTGAGCGTTATTTATTTTCTGCTTTTTATACCCTAAACAGTGTCTATTAAGTTTGCCACGATGTTTATAGCACCCAACAGGAAACGTCAGAGACCCTATAAAATACCTTATACAATATATTATGTGTTGCTCATACGACATGGTATACTGCCTTGTTAAACGCAAGTGGAAAGAAACAAGTTTTGAATTGAAAATTGAGCTTCTTTAATTGTATTATTTTTCTTTAAGAATGTATAAATGGTTTGCGCCGATGGTTTGCTACCATGAATCTAGAGCTAGCTGAGCAGAAAACAGAAGTTTCGATTATCAACTTCAAGAAAATTAAAGAAAAGAGATCACTCAATATGCAAAGGACGGTGGACGCAAAAGCTGATTCCGGACATACATTCATGTATAGATAGACAACGTAGGGACTTGGATTTCTATCTGAGCCAAATACTACCCATATCGTTATGACTTTAGTCCATACTGTCCGACGTGTACAAAGTTTATAGAAGACTCTGAACACGTACTCTATCATTGCCCTCGTATTTCAAGTATAAGGGAGAAGCTGAAAACCACACTTGTTCTCAGGTGGAAATTTGACTGTTCTCATGTGCGACTCCTGTGTAAAATGGACAGCTTGAAGTATGATAAGATTCAAACATTCACAACAGATGAGGCGTCAGTCAGGCCGTTCAATAGAGGAGACTTAAATGTAAATGTCTTCTTCCCATTAAGTAATACTTAGTCCAGTGGTCTCGTAGGAGAGACATGAGATGTTAGTTGGTTAAGCGTAGCGGATTAACATGCCTAAATAAGCTCAGCTCGTCATGTTCATCAATTAGGTATATACATACATATGTTATAGGGTCTCAGACGTTTCCCTTGGGTTGACGAGTATATGATCGAAATTTAGAAGTCAACTGCGAAGTCTTATTAGGTTCTGAAACTTAAACACTCTTAAAAGTCATTTAAGGGCCCTATGACCATCTCCTATTAGAATGAACAATTCAAACAAAAGAAAAGCATTTAAATGTTAGCATCACTAACCTTGACTGTGTCACTACAAATATTTCTGATTACAGAAAAGTGGGGGAGAAAGCTAATTGCGCACAATGTGAACCCACAATTTGTAAGCATACCAACAAACTAGCCTTGACAGTGTAGGAATCGTAATTACTGCTACATACTAAAAAGCTAAAAGGGGGCTTTGAATGACGTTGAGAACTGGTTAAATTTACACTTTACATTCCCCTACGTAAAAAGCCACTGCAAAATGGCAGGGAATATGAAGTGTGAAATTATAAAAAAAAAGCTTGTGTTCAAGTTTGAATGGCAACTAATTGTCACTCACAGTTGTGAAAGTATAAAATACCCGCTCATACAGTATGCTATTACTGGACTAAACTATTATATGTATATAACATGTCTACATAATCAATACATAGAGCGCATATCATTAGTCGGCCGAGCTTGCTTGCCGATTTGGCATTCAAAAAGTGCTAAATCTGGATTTGGCAGTTTTTAGTTGGCCACAGTGTCAAGAAAATCAATGCCAATGTCGAATGTGAAATTGCTTGATACCTTTAAAATGCAAGTATTTGTGTACAGTTCAGGGATGTGCTTTTACAGCAAAGTGACCTACATATAAACCGAAACAAGTAAAAATATTACGACATTATCGGCAATTGGAAATTGGTTTCGCTTATTCTTCTACAAACTTACATACATTACATTAGCGGAGGTCTTAGGTCCAACTAATACCGATGCAAAAAGGCTTTATGTAAAACAGAGAGAAGAACTTATTTCAAGGAAAGCTTTTCGACTTTTTCCGTTCTTGCGAGATTTATGGAAATATAAGTAGTTCTTACTTCTTAATTATTCAGCGTATAGATTTGTGACGGGCTCAGGAATACATATGAATAATTGGTTTTATTCTGGAATTATAACATTGTAATGGAGATTTGTGGAACTCTCTAACTGAGTGGTATCAAGTTGCAAACCTGTCGCAACCAATCTAACCCAAAGGAGTTGATTTTCTTGAATCTTCATCCTAACAAATGGTAATAGTAAGAGCAAATATTTTTTTTTTATTAGTCAGTAACTGCTTGCATTTAGAAGTTGGGGGTTATCATAAAGCTCCAGGGAACAGTATAAAATATGTAAATAAAGTATAACTCTAAAGTGTATAAATCCTTGAATTCGAAACCCTTTTTTAAGAAAAATAAAATCTTTCCATTACCTACAACACCATATAACTATTTTCTATAGGACTCGTAGTATTGTCGGAAATCAAAATAAACCGTTTTTACATTTTAAGAATTCTACCACATCATTTCGACATACTTGTAAGATCGCTTGTTACTTATTTTTCCTTTGGTTTTATTTTTTCAAAGGCTTTTGTAATTCATGGAATACTTATAGTATTTAAGATAAAAGATTATTGAAGAAACATAATTTTATAATATGAAAACTAAAAACTTTTTGGTACTCACACAACACTCACTATAATTTGTCATCAATTAAAATATATTTCAAAAAAATTATAAGCTGATAACGCATTATTATTAATAATTATGCCGCGATCGCAAAGCAATTTCAACGATAACCGAACGCAAGACAGGAATTTCAATTTAGCTGATAATTTGCATAGCATTTGTGAAATTCTCCAAATTATGTAGAGGAGGTGTTATTATTATTGAAATATTGAGTGAGTGAGTGAGTGAGTGAGTAATGCTTTAGCTATGCAGTTGTTTGCAATGCCAACACATACTCCCCCGCTATGCCGTCGGATCGTAACAAAGGGGTAATTTACTCGTTGGCGAACTACGGTATGCATTGTTTCGCCTTATGTTATTTACAATCCAATCCGAAGCACGTTAAGGCGAAATCAAAATTGATTTTGACTAAAATATATCCACATACATAGATGTATAAAAGAAAGTTGTGTTAGTTACACCATTTATAACTCAAGAACGGCTGAACGGATTTGACTGAAAACTGGTGGCAAGGTAGCTAAGGACAGGGGTTCTTTTTATCTCTTTATATCAAAATTTAATACAACTCATAAATATAAAAATTATATTTCAAATTTTGAGCATTTGGTCAAAATTCATGTTTGTATTAATCCTTTGAATATTTGCGTACAATTCTAAACAGATTCTTTCTCAAAACTAATACATTTGCAAAGTATTTAGAATAGTACAAAAGAACCGAATACGCAGTGAAATAAATTATAACTGGCATAGTTATCCAGCAGATTTTGTCGCCTTCTATTTTTAAACCTATAAAGATAACGATCTGCGCCAACCACCGTGGCCTCCTCAACATCGCATATAAGGTTCCCTCGAGCGTAGTGTGTGAGCGAATGAAGCCCACAACAAACTGATTGGAAATTTTCAGTATGGCTTAAGACCTGGAAAATCAACAACTCACCAGACCACGATGTGCCAAATCGAAAAGTACCGTGAAGAAAAGATCGACCCACACCCCTGCTTTGTCGATTTCTAAGCCACTTTTGACCGCACGAAAAGGAGTTGCCTCTACTATTTCTTACTTCTGAATTTGGTATCCCCGCAAAACTAATATGACTGTATAAGCTGACGTTGAGCAATCCCAAAAGCTCCGTCAGAATCGGGAAGAGCCTCTCCGAGCTCCCTATTGCACGATTTCTTTAACTTACTGCTGGAGAAAGTAATTCGAGGTTCAGAGCTGAATGGCAACCGTGCCATCTGCTTTCTTAGGTTTGAACAAGGAAGTGAAGTAAAGTAGTGAACAGGATAAAAAAAATATCTCCTGTCATCAAACAAATAGTTGTCGCATTCGGGACTTGGCTCCCTCGCCGCTGTCGACAGTCATAGCTTCGATGTCGTAAATAATTTCTTTTATCTTGGAACCAGCATTACACCAACAAAGACGTCAGTCTCGAAATCTAACGTAGTGAATAGAGAATTTATAAGTAAAGTCCTTTCTCGACGAACAAAAACCAAATTCTACAAGTCACTAATCATCCCCGTCCTGCTATATGGTTCAGAGGCAAAAACGATGACAACAACTGATGAGTCGGTGTTACGAGTTTCCAAAAGACTGAGGAAGATATATGGTCCTTTGCGCTTTAGCCACGGCGAATATCACATTTGAAGGAACGATGGGTCATACGAGATATACGACGACATTGGTTGCGCTGGCTAGATCATGTCGTCCGAAACTATGAAAACAGTCCAGCTCTGAAAGAAAAATCAGGCCAAGTTTTCACCTAATTGTACTTTTTTTAGATACAAAGATACCCCACTACTGGAAAAAAACACCCGGTTAATCTTACGGATATTAGGATATATCACATGTTGGCTGATATATGCGGCATAAGGTAAACCAGAAGTTCGAAAATATATTTCTATTACATATTCCCTAGACTTGTCTAATACCTTAAGAACCTTCATTTTAGTTAATATTAGGCGGCAAGTGTAGGTTCCTTGCGGTTTGCAACATTAAATTTAACAATGTTTTCACCCAGGGGTATACAAAGTTGCGAGAAAAGGGGAAAAAAATAAAATTTGATATTAAACTTTTCTGTGATTTCAGAAATAATAACACTACAAGTTTGTATGTATGTAAATATTGGAGTATAAATACAAGTATTTGTATTTTTGTAGCATTTGCGTGGATATTTACGTGGTTATATAACCCACTATATAGTATRTATGTATGCTTACAAACATATGGACATAAATTATGAATTCAATTCAATTCGGTGTGAAACATAAGTCCGCTCACATATTGTCAGTCGGCTTACCACATTTATATCAATGTATCACTCTGCAAATGCTGTTCATTTACCCTAGTGACCATATATACATAAGGTTGTAAACATATAAGTACGTAAGCAAATGCACATTCGCACGCTTGTGCATTTTGTAATTACAATTGTGCGTGTTTTCTTTTCGCCTTTTGGCTGCGCTGCGTTGATTGTGCGCGACGGCACTGCAACTGATTGATTTATGCAAATGAAATGAGTTTATTGAGTTCATTATGTTTAATATGCGCATACGACAGTAATTCATACTGCGGTTTTTAAATATCAACACATTTATCATGATACTTGGATTTAAACAATGCGATACTGAGCATATCCGAGGAGTAAGTAGGAAAGGGCGAAGTTAGATAGACTGAATAGTCTCCTTCTGTTTCAATACAGTTTTTTGCACAGTTCAAAAGCATGTCGAACGAGTGTTTTAGCTCGTTGGTCGGTATTGCCATCAATATGTCGGTGTAAGCCTTTTGACTGGCCTCTACGTCTGCATAACGCTTTCCCTTCATGGGTAAATGCATTTTTCCGGAAAGCAAGAAGTCGCACACTGTCATATCAGGTAAATACGGGGAGTGGTTAATAGCAAAAATGTGATTTTTGTTCCAATAATCGGTCACAGGTGTCCTTTACGCACAGTTTCGATGGAATTTCCGGTGATCACGGATTTTGATTGTTGATCGTCATTTATGTCCTCACGACCACTTTGAAAACGTTGAAACCACTCGTACGTTCTGCTACGAGATATGCAATCATCGCCATAAACTTGTTTCATCACTAGAAATACTAGATAGCGCTAAATTCCTGTTTACTTTGGAAAGCGCCTTGTATTTTTGTGACTTTTACTCTAAGCTTCTAAAAACATTATTCAATTGGTAGAATACTGAAAAAAATTTTGGTCAGTTTCGGCAAGTAAAACTTAAAAATTGTTTTTCCCCAAACTACATTCTTCAAATCGGACCATGGCGGTGCGCGGAAACTATCTTACCTATCCATTTTTTCCGATGAAGATTATTAGAATGTGACCATTACTCGGAAGCTATACAATAATCTTCCGAGTAACAGTCACAGTCTAATAAACTTCGTTGTAATTTTTTTTATAAATGCAACTAAATATTTTATTTTTGAACAATTTATGGTTAAGTTTTCCGGTCAAAAATTCATAACTTTTAGAAGACCACCTCTTTGAATTTGAAATCGAAATTCTATTAAATACTGTCGCTACGGCGTTTCTTCTAGAAAGGTCAGATAGTGGGAACTGGAGCGAGATAATTTTAAACAAATGTTTCTCAGAATGGTGCTTTTCAAAACGGTTTTCATTCTCAGAGGAAGAGGATATGAAGATGTCTAGTTCCAATTTGGAGAGATCTTTTTTGACGTCATTCACTATCGTGCTATAAAAGTTTTTATTTTTTTTGAAATGTTCCTACTTTTTTCTACGACAATTGGCTTCAAAGCGCGACAGCGACCATGTTTTTGTTTTAGACCAAATTGTGGCCGCAGTCGTGGGCATCGTACAGGACCCTTTTTTACGTGCCATTTCAATAATTTTTTTAACTATTAAACACCCGATAAATAGAAAACATAAAAAATATTTTTCTATCCGTCACGAATGTACTTATTTATAAAAAATGTGGACTGATTAGTTAATTTCAACATTAAAAATAAAAATTGCGAAAACCGGTCACACAGAGACGATCCCTTAAGGAGGGAGCCTGCTTTAGAAGCTGCAAAATATCTAATTTTTGTTTGCTTAAATCTCTTTAAAAATTATCTAAGCATATGTCCCCAAAGTTATCTATGGGAACGCAAAATATTGTCGAAGCTAGAAGGGAAATAGTGACCGAGCGGCTAGCAGATTTGTATATGAGTGCTTGGGCAGAAAGCGAAAACTTTGAACATATTTTTAAACTACATAAAGTAAATTTTTTTTGGTCAAAAAACACTTTTTTCAATTTTTAAAAACCTTGTAAATTTTTACACCTTTTTTTGGAATTTTCTTAGTTTAGCTGAAAGATAAATTATTAAAAAATATGAATCACTTTGAATTTTTGGTTTCCCGCCGTTCGACAAACGCACATGGGGGATGCGTCGGATAATTGCTTCACAAAGGCAGAATATCCAAGATTTTGTATCCAAAAAATGAGTGAATGACGTTTAAATATATAACTATAAGCCGTATAAATTTCGCTTTAATCAATTACTTCTTTCCGTCCCAAAAAAGATCCTCACAAAAATCGATTTTTGAAGCCTCTAAAGCAGGCTCTCCCCTTAAAAACCGTTAGCATTGACTAGTTTTTGGGGCGCTAATTAAAAGCAAAGTTTGCATTTGTGAGCCGGTGGAACCATCATTCCATATTTCTTCAAAAATGCTACCGGTGAGAACGTAAACGTGAATGACGACCGTTACGGTGCCTTGATAATCAATGGTTTGAAACTCGCGATCTCGGCGACATTTGGTTTCAACAAGACGGCGCCACTTCTCACTCATCGCTTCAATCAATGGATTTATCGAGGAAACACTTCGGTGCAGTTTCTCGATTTGTGCCCGTCAATTGGCCGCCAAGATTGTGTGATAGCACCCTTTTCCTATGGGGATATGTAAAGTCTAAAGTCTGTCAATCCCGTTTATATTCTAGCCGTGGAGCAAAACATCACACGTGTCATTCGCCAGTTACCAGGCGAAATGCTCGAACGATTCATTAAGAAATGGACTCTACGGATGAACCATCTGGAACGTGGCTGCGGCCAACATTTGAAAGACATAACCTTTCGAATGATAATAAACATTCTCCACTAAATTTCAATTTTCTGTGTTTTTTCTTTAAAAAAGTAGGGAGCGTCGAAACTGATTAGCCTGTAAAAGGACTACACAAGTAGTTAAAATTTAAGAAACAAAAAGAAGGAAGTATTTCTAATAATTCCTAAGTATTCGAGTATTTTTATTGGCCGCCACGCCTAGGCCGATGAATTTACAAAGGAATAATTATGCTATTAGTCTCAGATTTCAGACACAAGTATACATAACTTGATTAAATTTGACTGGTTCATTAAAACTTGAAACCACAAAACAAACCGACTAAAATGTTCCTCTGAGATTGGAACCACCTTTTTTTTTTAATATTGGTGGGAAAATCGACTGCTATATGTCACTTATGTCCTCAACATACTTTCCGTAGCACAAAACCGCAATATAAGCAAAAATGTTTGTTCTGGCGAAAGTGCATGATTCCAAAAAGAAATGTATACATAATTTTGTGCTCAATTTGTAGTCGAATACAATCGAGCACATTCCCGGCTGTTTCTTTGCTAATGCGAAGTTTGTCGCGGAAATCTTTATCGTCATATATGTAGCTTGAGGAATTTTGGCCGGAATCTGATTTTTGTTCGTCGCATTATTATAATATTCCACAGGTTCTCGTATTCTAGTTCACTGTCAAAATCACCCAAAATCGGCCCCAATCCGATTCCATATTTTTCTCACAAAAAATAATTTCTTATTATTCTTCTTTACACAAATATCTGAAAATTCAAAACAATTCAAAACAAAAATTAGCTGTTACTTAAGCACTGCTTAAGTCTTCTATTTTCAGTACTTCGTGCGAGTTATCAATCCACCTCTCAATTAATTTGAAAAATCAAAGAAACATAGCTTGAAAATCGAAAAATTTTGGTTAATGGTTTTGGTATGAATCGTGACAATGCTATATTCTTACCAAAAGACCTAGAGAGTTGAGTAGTTGTCGCAAACGAGATGCTCGGTAATGAGAAGTTGGTTTATGAATATGAAGTCGAAACAGCCCTCTAAACTAATCAATCTAAGCGAACAACACACGAACACTACATTACCACACATACATTATTACCAAAGTACTCCGTGCGCACTGAAGACCATCCCAGTAACGGATTATAACAAGTGTATGCAAAATGTCGTTAAGGGGTATACCATAAGTACTTTAAAAAATTGACAAAAATTTAACTTTTTATGCTTCGATTGTTTTATCATTAAAAAGTATCTCCTAAACGGATTTTTCAAAACTCAAATTATATCGGAAGCTGCAGCTGTTTTAGTGTCGTGGCAACTGGAGCGATTTAGCGTAATGTAAAACTTTAAACGCGTTTTTATCGAAACTACTTTTCTCAATGCATTTGCTACAAAATACTATATCTCTAGCATATGTATAAGTAAACGGAAATTAAAAGTGAAAATTTAGTATTTTTTCAAAAACTCGACCAAGTTGAAAAATTTTGGAAAAAAGGACCTTTTTTTTTTGAGTAGCCAGTTGAACAAAGAATTTCAGTTTTGCAGCTTGACATATCAACATACTTCCTAAGCACGAATAAAAATCATGGCGCCGAGGGCACTGCTTTTGTTATACTCTCGCAACAAAGTTGCTAAAGAGATATTATAGTTTTGTTCACATAACGGTTGTTTGTAAGTCCTTAAACTAAAAGAGTCAGATATAGGGTTATATATACCAAAGTGATCAGGGTGACGAGTAGAGTTGAAATCCGGATGTCTGTCTGTCCGYCCGTCCGTCTGTCCGTCCGTCCGTGCAAGCTGTAACTTGWGTAAAAATTGAGATATCATGATGAAACTTGGTACACKKATTTCTKGRCTCCATAAGAAGGTTAAGTTCRAAGATGGGCAAAATCGGCCCACTGCCACGCCCACAAAATGGCGGAAACCGAAAACCTATAAAGTGTCATAACTAAGCTAAAAAAAACGTCAGAAGCACTAAATTTCACGGAAGAAATGTCAGAAGGAAGCTGCATCCGGGTTTTTTTTTTAAATTGAAAATGGGCGTGGCGTCGCCCACTTATGGACCAAAAACCATATCTTAGGAAGTACTCGACCGATTTGATTGAAATTCGGTATATAATATTTCTTAACACCCTGATGACATGTACCAAATATGGGTGAAATAGGTTCACAACCACGCCTGAAATCTTGATTATAACTTTATCACGCGAGAGTATAAAATGTTCGGCGACACCCGAGCTTAGCTCTTCCTTACTTGTTTTGAAATTAATTTTGTGTATCCTTCAAATATAAATAAAGTGATACAAAATTTATAGTAAGAATATCAAATGCTTTTTTTCTCAATTGCCAAAAATCGCGCGAAATTTGGGTCTCTAGACTAAACTACCCCCTTACAACGTAAGTTTGACGATCCGGTTTACAAAGATAAGCTGAATTATTGAATAAATATCACATTTAGTAATAAAAGAACCGAGTAGTTAAAATTCAAAAAGAGGGATCAAGGGATTCAAAACTTAAATGACGACCTATTGCTAGAAAACTTCTCGAGAAATCGTAAAATTTTATTAGACGACTGGCACATAAACTTCACTTAGTTAATTAACATTTCTAGTGTATCACAGGAGGATTTTATCATTCAAGAATTTCTATTACTGAAAAGGCTCTGTTCTATGATGGGGATAACCTTTTTTTTGAAAACCCGACTGATTCTACTAACAGAAAAATGGTCGGAAAATAGAAATCATACAAAATTTCTAAAAAATCTTTCACATTTCTTAAAAATCAGACTTATAACCTATATATATAAGTCGAATACCTCAATCGCTGACTTTAGACCAATATTGATCCCCCCTAAGCCAAAATTTCATCAAAACACTGTCACATACACATCTCAACACTTGTAAATATTGGAGAAGCACTGATGTTGTGAAAAATAAATTTTGGACTCGCAAGCAGAGGCATTTGCCAAACAAAGTGGTGCTAACTGAAGCAGGTCTTCTTAACATTTATCATAGAATAGAGTTCAACACAACGTTGCTCATACCAAAGTTTCTGCAATGTAAAAACACGATCCTGTTTATTTATTATCAATCAGCTTTATATTATTTCACCAGGGCAACTCACAAAAGTGAACACTCAGCTATTTAAAAGACGCTATAGAAAATTACTAACAGGAGTGGAAATCAATGTAGACCAAGGTCTAATTTAGACACCCATATCCACACATCATATTGTAATATAAGAGCCGAAGGCCACAGAAGCCAGCGCTTAAACTTAGTGAATTAGTTATTTATAACAAGTTTTCTTGTGAATACATATATACTTATATACAAGTATGAAGGCCGAACAAAAACCAAATTTTGGCATGTTTCTATTGGCTCAAAATTAGCTTAATTTGAAGGCGTTAATAAATATATATATGTGAGAATAAAATTGAAATTGGATGGTTGACTTAATAGCTCTATTTAGGACAGACATGTATACATCAACTCAGCTCTTCACACGGACTGTAATTTCCTTTAAAGAGTATCAGACGTATGTTTCGGGTGTTACGAAAATCGTGGAAAACTTAATATACCCTGTTCAGGGTTAAGAAATACGAAGTGGAAAATCAAATTAAAGTATTTATTTAATAACAGGGCTTCAGAATCAATAGGATTATTGATTCCTTAGTAATTCTAATTTCCTTTATGTGTACATTTGTAAAGTATGTCCTTAACCGATGTGTCTAAGTCATTTTCTAACAACATGTTATATATGTAAGAATAATAAAAGCTAAGAGAAATTTCATATCAAGAACAAAATAAACAAGACAACGCAAACGAGGCTTCTTCATTAAATTGAATATCAATACAAATAAATAAATGTGTATCGTTAGACAAATTTCGTTTTTAGAATTGCCTCAATGAATATGAATGTCATGTCAACCGACAAAGCTATGGAAAAGTGTGAAGTCATCGAAAGCAGATTGTAGAAATCTGAGCATTTATGTATGTACAAACATGCATATACATATGTATGTGAGTGCATCGATACTGGCGATTATATATATTTACGCCCATACATGTGTTTTATGCAGTATTTAACTTTCACACAGGACTGTGGGCGTATAAATATGTAGCACATTCAAGTACTTGTGGGAATCCTACCAGAGTTGCGTTTCACCGTTTCAAATCACAAAATGACATATGTATTTCAAATGTATATACATTTATATTTATATCTATAGATTGTACAGTATAAGCTCTATGTATATGTAGGTAATGAGAAGTGTGGATATAAATGTTTAACGCACACTCATTGGGCAAACGAGTCGGTTTCGTGCGTGCCTCTTAAATTAATTTAATATCAATAACGGCATATAGAATTTTACTTAATTGAAATTAAATGTGTATATGCGGTTGTGTTGTTGTAATGCTATACCGTTGTATGCAGAAGTGAGTGTTGTAAATGAATAGAATATTTGTAACGGAAGTATTGCGACATACGACAGGAAATTAAGCAGAAATTCATCGCCGTCACGCGGAGGAGGCAAGCGTAAGCCAAAACACTGTTATTGAATTTAATTTACATTTATTAAATCGTGTTGTAGGCTGGTGTGTATTTATTGGGAATTTTAAGCAACTTATTTGTCACACCGAAGCGTCAAATTTAAAGCGCAAATACATTTTCCAATTTCCTTCGTTGCTGTCTTTGCCACTGGCTCACCCAAAAAGTGTGATTCACTGAGGGTTGGCATTTTCCACTTGATTAGAAGACTTTCCTGTCACAGAGCGGTGCGAGTATGCTGATATACTTCTTTGCTTCATTAATTTTCACAGTACCTAAGGGTAAAGTGTTTTGAATCGAAATACTTGTGCTTTAGTCAGTCAGATATATGTTATATAACCCTTATATGTTAAAGGGGTATAAGCTAATAGATAAGATACTCGTATATGAGGAAACCATCAACGAAAGTTGGGAAATGCCAATTTCATTCTGAACTAATGAAAATCTTTATTTTAGTATACGGACGCTGGAGTAATTCAATTGATTTTATTAAGATATCTTACATACTGACCAATATTTACGGTACAAAGCAAACCCGAAGTTTGAAAATCTTATAAATTGTCTTATATTGGGTAAATAGGGGCTAGGGCATATTTGGATCCGATTTTACCAATTTTTAGCACAAGACATGTTGTCATTGTCACTTGATTTATGCTCTGTAAAGGAAAAAATCAGAAGGAGTAAAAAAGTTTGTTATGAGTGAAGTAGACGTGTTTGTCATTGGATTTTGGATTGGATTGGATTTTTGTCATTTTGATTTAATTGCCAAGCTCTTTGGCTGTCAAAGAATACATGTACTAAGTTTCTTCAAGATATCTCAAGTTTTACTCAAGTTATCGTTTGCAATAACAGACGGACTAAAAGTCTTGCTATACATAGACATATGCTCCTTGGCGCCCAAGCGAGCTCGGTATTGCATATGGGTGCAATCGGAACACTGCCGCTCACAAAGCAATATTAAATGAAAACTTATAAAGCGCCATAACTAAGCACTCAATTAAGTTAAAAAACTCTGGTTGGTACAGGCGATTTCAGTAACAAGGACACCTGTTGTTTAACATTATTTTGATGTAGGCGTGTGGGCAAAGTCCTTAAGTTACTTAATGCTCGTATCTATCGCTAAAGCCAACTCAGCAAAATTTGTTGAGCAAATTGAGCTTCTTACGCTGTGAAGGTGGATTCAATAAAAAGGTTCAATAAAACGATTAATTTGAAAACTAATAAAAGTGTGATATCTCAGTGAACAAATGCTTCACAACTATTAAAATTCGCAAGCAATATTTTAGAGAAAAGCTCTATGCATACATATATGTATTTATGCTTATGTACTTTATACAATTCTGTATAGTAAGAACAGGTATAAAAATTGCACAATGGACGTGGCACCACCGACCTTTACATGAAATATTATGCCTTAGGAGCTGCTTGACCGATTTCAACCAAATTTGATATGTCAGGACACCCAGGTATTCAAGACAACAACCACACCTACTTACCATATAACTGAATTTTATACTCAATCTGATTTTTTGAATAATGTTTAGTATTTTTATACCAATCAAACCCCAATGAATATAGCGCGATATAACTTTGCACAAGTACAACCCTGAAAATTCTTTATTTAACGCCCGAAAGTTGTCGAAATCAGAAAATAAAATTTCAAGGATCCACGCTCCAAATATGTTAACCTTAGTGTATATGGCTGATTTTTTACCAAACATGTCGGTCAGTCTCCGAAATCTAGTATTGAAATTTAGGGAAAATATTTAATGTTTATTTTTAATTTTAAATTGACGGCACCATCTTTTCATTTCTTATCATCGGCGCACTATAAAGCCGAGATATAAATTATTATAATTTTAGTTTTTTTGTGAATAACTGCTCTATAAAAGGAAAGAAATGATTGTTACCGCGGATATCTTAGAAAAATTTGTTGCTTTCATGTGCTATATTAGGGTCTATTTAATAAAAATGTTATATGTGATCTTGTTTTTAAGATATTTGCATATCGAATATTTTGGTATTTATAGATTTGTAAGTAATAAATTTTACATTTCCAGTCATGGTTAGGATTCTGCACGCCATTTTCACGCATGAAAATAATCTAATTCTCAGACTTTTTAAGAAAATGTGCGAAAAGTTATGTTAAACTTAAAGTTACATAACGTTCTTTTTTAATCAATGTAATTCTCGCTTCCGTTTTAAAAGGAAATCGCATGGCTGTCCAGAAGATATTATGCCGCTAAATACAAAGAATTTCCCAAAATGAACTCAAGAAATTAATGTGATCAAGCTAGGAAGGCCAAAAGTAATTTGTCAAAGCGTTGTAAGTAGAATTATTTGTTTTAGTGACTTTTGTAGAAAATTTCTGTACGTAGTATGGAAAAGCTGAAAGGTGGACTCTTAAAATATGGCAATGAAAAGAATAGATTTAGTCAAAGTTCCGGAAAGTGTGGCTCGGAAAAATTTAGATTCGATAGTCATAATTTTCATAGGCAACGCTAAATTGTCCGAATATGCTGATACACTTTAAGATTATAGGAGTAAATATGAGTATCAAGTTAGTTTATATTCACAATCTTTGCATGTATTTTCGGATTTCGAGCTTTTGCACTGCGATCTAAAAGTGATGTACGAAAGATATGAAAGCAGATTGATGATCATTCCATTATAGCAGAGTACTGCTAATCTCCTTAAAATCTTTAAAAAATATGTTAACTATTATAAAGCTTATCGCCACCTAAAATGCAAAATCACGTAACATCACTTTTCATAAGTTTACAAGCAAAGGAAAATTGATTTAATAAAAACCACTCATACTGAAACCAAATTTGAGTTTTGGTTATAAATTGGTTATCATATGCCCATACTGAAACAAAATTAAAGTTATGGTTATATATTGGTTTTTATATCTGACAGCGTTTTTCTATCTGTTTTTGATGATACGCTGTTTTTCATTTTAAGTGACGATATGCATGTTTTCGACCATTCTCCGTCTTTTTACTTCGTTTCAACCTAACTTTTCAAATATATTACAAATAAATATGTTATTTTGTTTCATGTTAGACTAGTGTCAAATTTCAACAATTTAAAGATTAACTCAGATAATAAAACTAGTTTATATGAAAACAAACTTAATTCTTCCAATTTACCTTTCTTTGCTTTTGTATGCTTTGACTTAAAATTGAAAAAAAAAATTCTCTTCTTTAAACCTAAAATATTCACTACTCAGATACTAACTAAGGTCAAAACAAATAATTACTTCCCCTAATGACTTTGTTTTTGTTTTATGATTTTAGATATTATCTTTAAACAATTARAAAAGTAATTAATTAATGAAATTAGTTTATCATAATTGTAACTTAATTCTTCCTGTTCGAAACTCATAATTGATAAGATATTACCGAAAATGCTACATACTTGTCATTTCCAACTTCCACTCTTTTATGCATACATATTTGAATATTTTCGGCACTGCTGGCAAAAAGCCATAAATTATGGATTGAACAAAATGCATTTCCTTCACAACTGTCCGCTAAATGAAAGGTCATAAACATTATGTTGGTTCATAAGCATTGCCTTTTACGATGATGATAAATGATTTGTACGAGCCAATGCTGTCGAAAGTATGTGCTAACTGACATAGCTACACACAAAGGTTTAATGACCCCATTGCTGATGTTGATTGACAGCAATTAGGGTTCACCAAAATTGACTCATCTATATTGATAATATAAATGTCCTTTGGAGTCGATAGTGGATAGTGGCTAGCATAATTGAGGCTAATTTGATGTAAATCAATTATTTGGTGTTGTTGCTAATATTTTGGATTGATTTAGCAATTTCATCACATATAAATACATATACATTCGTACATGTATGTGTAAGTACACTTGAGTAGGTGGTACTAGCAAATCATATTTTCGCAGGATTTACACTTGTAAGAAAATATAGTATATGTAGTAATGAATGAAGAAGGTTACAGCATCTGAAGCGTGGTGTTGTTGTAAGGAGGAATCTTATAGGTTAAAAAGACAGCTATATGCTATAGTGATCTGACATCGGTGGTTAGCAAACGGTTTGCCAAATCTCCAAAACTGAGGAACAAATTCTAATTTTCCTCATATATATTCGGTATCGTATAATTTATTATTACTTATACTTTATAAATTTCTTTAAGAGAGTTTGAAAAAAGAAATTAATATCGATCAATAGAAAAAATACCATTTTAAATACACATTTGTACGAATAAAAGTTGTCCTTGCTAATTTGGTGTTGTTTTCTTCGAATAATTATTTACAAAGATTAGGTCCATTTTTGACCTAATGGCAAAGGCAAGGAACAAAATTGTCACTATTGGGGTGATTCTAATCCTCTTCTAGTTCAGGAAATGCAAAAATCTGCTGTTCTTCAGTGGCGGATTCAGAGGGCGGAAATGGAACACATTTAACTTCAAATTTTCAATTTGTAATTGGTATTTTTTGCCTATATGATATTCTATCTCTCACACATTAGAAAGAATTGATGGATCTTGCAAAGGCATTCAATATGATAGACTTTCTGCAAGTAACGTTTCGAAATCGAAGATAAAAAGGTGAGGAATATCTTCGATCCATTTATGCAGACAAGAAAAAAATGGCGGCAGAACTGAAAGTAGACAAAAAAAAAAAAACAGGAATCGGCGGCCGACAAATAAAATGCGAAAATGTTTGTGTGGGAACTTGCGAAGAATACTACAGGGTACATTCCTCTGTTTCTCTGATTTGCAGAGGATAGCATTTCAACTGAGCTTGGTGCTTCCAGAAAAAAGTATGTGCTTTGAAAACCAAAAGAAACGGCAAATCACATTGACTGCTTGATAGATAGATTCAAAGGAATAACAATGTGAAACATTTTTGGGATTAGAAATTCCAAGTCGGGGTGATGATACTAGGTCAGTATAGTAAAACCGTTAAAGGGTTTGGCGTTCGTATGTGTCAGTTTTTTTTAAGATCTTCGAAATTTTTTCCTACTATACAGACCTAGTACCATCACCATGACTTGGAATTTCTCACTCCCCAGATTAGCTCTTGTACTGTGTAATTGGACGTTTGAAGCTTACAGGTGAACTTGATCACTGGCAATACCATTGGGGGCAGAAACAAAAGACAACAAGTTACCAACTTCTGCATTGGAAACGTTGAAGAACTGCAATGTATACCTATTCCCAGTAATGCATAGTTTTTTCGCATATTCTGCTCCCTTTCTGTGATGAAAGCGAGCTCTGAACGCTCCTTTTCGCCACTTCGACAAATCAAAACGTGGCTGACTACAGAATTATACAATGCAATAGAGTATGTCACCCGCATGTCTACGTTTTGTACACAATGTATTTTTTTCAATTTAGTAGGATTTGATATTAGAAGGTCGATTTGAGATTTTTCCACTACACCATGTAGTGTATTCTTGTATGGAAAACTTTCACATTTGTCAATGTATCCTCACAAAAGTTGGCACAGGTTATTTTCTAAGATAAAAATGCAATCTCGGCAAAGATTTTTCAGATCGGTTAACTATAACATATAGCTGCCTTACAAACCGAACGATCGGAATCAAGGGCTTGTATGGAAAACTTTCGCATTTGACGTGGTATCTTCACGAAATGTATTACTGTTTAAGGTAATAACATAATCTCCGTAAAAATTGTTCAGATCGGATTACTATAGCATATAGCTGCCATGCAAACCGGACACCTAGTTACATAAAAAATGCACCTGTGAAGGGTATATTAGCTTCGGTGCAGCCGAAGATAACGTTTTTCTTATTTTCTATTTAATTATCCAAAAGACAACAATGTAGTTCAATCAAGTCGAGAATTATGTCACAGGTATGAAGCAAACGTGAACACCAGTACCAAAATTGATGTGTAAAGTTTCGTCCTTAAGGACTCAGCTCATATTGGAAAGACTCTTGAGGCCGTTGTGAATAGTGTCCTTCGTCGTCGTATAACCAGCTCAAGCTACTTCGAAGGCCAATAGGTTATATTACTTTGGTGGGATTTCAAAGAGATCGTTTATTTTAAGGCTTTACCCGACAATACCATTGTTAACATTGAAACGCATTGGCACCAGTTGGGCAAATTAAGTGGTGCACTCCAACAGAAGAGGCCAGTCTTGGTCACGAAATAAGGTATATTGTTCCACCCAGATGATGCGAGGCCTGACACAAGGCGAGTTGATGACTCGCCAAAAGTTTTTGCAGCTTAAATAGGATATGCTACTACAACCATCATATTTTCCAGACTTGGTGTCGTCGGACTATTAGTTGTTTTACTCTCTGCAAAGTTTTTTGGATGGGAGAACCTTCACCTAAAATCAGAACGTCAAAAACCACTTGAACGAGAATTTTGCCCACAAGGATCAACTATTTCATGAGCGTGGAGTCAAGCTCTTGCCGAAAAGATGGCAAAAGGTTTTGCAATAAAATGGAGAATATATAATCTCGTAAAATATTTTACACAATAAAAAAAATCGAGCTTAAATAGCACCAAGAGAACAGAATTATATAGCGAATGACCCAATAATATTGATCTTTTTCGAATGTTCAAGAATGCCTAGAATTTCGGCCTCTGAACTAGAATGTAGCGAATAAATGAATGCAGTTGGATTCGGAGTAACTATATAACTTTATTATTTGCTATATTTTCAAGCTTTCTTATAATAAAAACTATATTTTCTCTCATCAAAACGGTAAAATGGACATTTTCATTTCTCTTAAAATTGTGTTAGAAACTTCAAGAAAAGTTCCAGTGAGCTAAAATCCTAAATAACCACTTTCAGTAAAAATTATTTCCCTTGCTTTTGCAGATTATGACGCCGAGTGTCGGCGCGCATTAAATTTCAAGGCTAATGCAGCAGCAGTGTGAACCTGCATTTTGCCAAATTTTTTATGCAAAAACTTTTCGCCATCAGTTAATAGTGCAAATTGTTATATAATTACAATTTAATTACCGCAGCTCGCAGGCGCAAAAGTCAACAAACTGCATCGCATCCAACCGAAACTTTTACGAATTGCCGAGAATCCAAAAAACCTAAACAAAAACGAAGGCGCACCAAAGTGAAAGTGAAATCGGCGGAAGTGCAAGGAGAAGCCAAATTCATTGTGGTAAATTAAAATGTAAACATAAATCTAGATTTCGTTAATGACTGAGCACTAAGTTGGCATGTAATTTGAGGCTGGCATGAAACAAATTAAAGCTTCGTCAAGTAGTTGTGTAGACATCAGCGCTGACACCAGCGAATAAACACGAGACGAAAGGCAAAACAAAATAAATAGACCGTAAGTTTAACAGACCGAACATACTATGCATGCAATGCTGGCGTGGAATTGCTCAGAAGTGAAAGTTTAAAAGTGAAAGTCAAAAAATCAGAAATTCAGCACAAGAAAAACTGAAATAAATTGCTGTTTTGGTGAACCAAATCGGTGTACCGGTGACGCGACGTTGGCGAAAATTTGTGTTTTTATGTTTCTTTCAGACTTTTATATTCTATTTCGTTTTAAATTTGTTTTTGTTTTGAACAATTTCTGCAAATCTACACGCGTGTGTGCCATTAGTGTCAGCCAGTGTCGCCATCACGCCTTAAACATGCCACTATATGAACACGTGACCGTATTAAATGAAAGGCGTACAGCCAACTAGCAGCTGCAAAGCGCGCACTGAAGCATTTTTATACACAAAAGCAAAAAAACAAAAAAAGCTGAAAAATACAGTAACTTGTAAGGAACGGCACTCAAATTGTGCAACTGGGCGTATACGTGACGGCGTCGCCCCGCAAGTAAGGCCACCTTAACACCTAAGTATGCATTGTATTTTTTAACTAACACACACACACACATGCACACTGCGTTGCTACACGCCAACGTTGGAGAAAATACGAACTACCACAGCTTTGATATTTCGCGTGTAAAATTCAACATTTTAATGCCTTGCTGCCGTTTCGACCCAGCCTTTGAGGACAGTGACGGCCTTCGGTGTGTCACAAATGCTGTTTTAAGCAGCTAACAAATTTCAAAGGTAGTTAGGCAATGAAAGATAATTCAGATCATTTCAGGTTGTATATCTGCCAAGAAAAGTAATTAGAGAAAAAGAATAATAGAAAACTTAAATAACTTAGAGTCACAAGCAAAATATGAGTTTCGACACGCAGCACGTCTAAAAGCGCTAAAATGATGTCACAAATAAGGTATGTACCGTTATTTGGAACTGTCGGGAATGTCTAATTGATAATAAGAAAATAACAATCAATCTAGATTTTCAATTTCAAACGATATTTACGTAATTCATTGCGCTTGAAACTTTCCCACTTATTCAATCTGGCATCGAGAAATATCAAATTTGGAATCTTAATATTGCACGTCGACAAACACAACAAAGATTCGACAGCCAACGATTTTCTACTCTATTTGCACTCCTGCTCTCTGAGAGCAGCAACTCGGTATAAGAGAGCTGTGGGACGGCATTTCAAGTAACTTTCCAAATGAAATCATTGTTTTTCGGAGAAGGCAAAAGAACAGTCCATCGTCAACAAACTGATTCTACCTTATCAGCGAGACTTTAGGATAGGCAAATCAACAACTGACCATATATTCACCAAATTTTGAAAAAGACCAGTGAAAAGAGAGTCGACATACACCACCTCTTCGTCGATTTTACAGCTACTTTTGACAGCATGCAAAAGAGCTGCCCTTAAGCTGCTATTTCTGAATTTGGTACCCCGCAAAACTAATACGGCTACGTAAATTGCGGTTGAGCAATACCAAAAGCTCCGTCAGGTTCGGGAGGGACCTCTCCGGGCTACTTGATACCAAACGATGTTTCAGACAAGGCCATTTTCTTTCGTGCAACTTCTTTAATCTGCTCCTGGAAAAAATAATTCGAACTGCAGAACTACGTAGGGAAGGTACTATCTGCTATAAAAGTGTACAGCTGCTGGCGTACCCCGATTGATAGCATTGGGTTTGGTAAAGAACAAGGACAAGAGGATATATCTCCCACGATACAGTTGATAGTTATAACTTTGAAGTCGTAGATAATCTCTTGCCAACTGGTGCGACTTCGGACTGAGTACTGAGTGATTGAGAAGTGAAGTTCTGTCTCGACAAACAAAAATCAAATTCTATAAGTCACTCATAATACCCGTCCTGCTATATGGTGCAGAGGCTTGGACGATGACAACAACTGATGAGTCGACGTTGCGAGTTTTCGAGAGAAAAGTTCTGCGAAAGATTTATGGTCCTTTGTGCATTGACCACGGCGAATATTTCCATTCGATGGAACAATGAGATGTGCGAGATATACGACGACATTGACACAGTTCAGCGAACTAAGAGGCAGTGGCTATGCTGCCTAGGTCATGTTGTCCGAATGGATGAAAACGCTCCATCTCTGAAAGTATTCGACGCAGTATGCGCCGGAGGAAGCAGAGAGAGAGGAAGACCCCCATTCCGTTGGAAGGACCAGGTGGAGAAGGAGCTGGCTATGCTTGGAATATCAAATTGGCGCCACGTAGCGAAAAGAAGAAACGACTGGTGCGCTGTTGTTAACTCGGCTATAATAATAATTACTATTTGCCATCATCAAAGATGAAGATAAAAATTATAGCAAGAATGATTGATATCATTTTATATTATTTTCCATAGACAATAGACACCTTGTCCCTCGGTATATATACATATATATATACATATAGTATAATATATATATATAGTATACGATTATTAACGCGTCAATTAATAAATATATCTGATAAACACCGATTAACGTTTGATAAAGTTCTGATCCCCGTTAGCGAAAGTCTCAAATATAGGACTATATTAAAATACAAGCACACTTCTTTCGCAACAACCCACTGTATGCTTTGACGGTGACAAACTTCTTGTTGCGAACTGTTCACATAGTTGCGCAAAAAGCGACTTTTGTGTGTGCAAATATTTGTAAAAAGTTCCAAAGGTTGAAAAAATGTAAACATTGTTTAGCTACCAGCCAAGGCATCTAACTTTGAAGGTGGTGCTGTCATAGTAGTATAGCAACAATACGATTTTGATTTCGAAAGGCTTGTATTAAAATAATGCTTACTTGAGTGTAAAATGAACATAATTTAATACATTTCAGTTTTCACCTAAAATTTTTTAATTTTATAACTCTTCTATTACTAATACGTACCTGTAAGCGTTTGAGTAGCTCTTGGAAAAAATTATACCAGCCTTGGCATGACTGTTTATATATATTTGTATTTTCCTGCTATTAAGCACTAAAACTTTAGGTAATCGCACAAAATCGAACTCGAGACAGAAATTTTGTATGGTATCTGTTTATACCATTGGTTTACCTCTCAAACAGCAAATCAAAACCTCGGTAGTAAAAGTTGACATTCAGTGATTTCATTAATTTTCTAAATTTCAAAGATATCCACCAACTGTATTCTGTTACGAAATGCACAAACAGTTTCCAAGAAGCTTGCTCTGCATTGGGTTAATATGTTCACACAAAATTTGATACAAGTTCTTTGATCCATTTTTTTTTTTAATGTGTAAAAATCGAAGACGATCCAAAACACGTGCAAGCAAAGCAGCTGTCAACAATTAAATGAACATTCGCGAAAATTCAAAATTCGTGATACTTTTTGAACACAGCTCGTATCTCAGGATCAGGTTGGGTTAGGTACGTAGGCTGATTACTCGTGAGACCAATGAGTACTCCCATTTGGAGCAATATCTATTCTCGACAATTCTCCGGGTAAGGAAAAATCGTATGGCTACTGAGATGCTTCAGACGTAATCTGGTGAAAGGTGTACAGTGGATCAGAAAGTGTCTAGATATTTCCACCTCATCTTCCTCATGGCAAATTTAACAAGTTGCGTCTTGCAAAATCTTCAGCCTCACCACATGAGTGGCAATGTGACAGGGACCATTTAGGACGACTATCATTGCGAAAGATTGAACCTAAGCTAAGGAATGGCAGTTCAGTAGACCATTTATGTTTCACTCTGCGCCGTAAGGATTTCGCAACCGCACATGTAATGATTGCTGATTAACGCTTGCTGAGCTCGCGACGGCAGTGGAACACCGCTCGTTCCTATCTTGATGTAATTTGGTTATGGCCTTTTCTTGTAAGCTTATCTGTTTTACAATTTCTAACGATACCGCTGTGGACAAGTACACAGACAAGTTTAATATGGAAGTAACATGACTAGTTTAGAGCTCACTATTATGGCGCTCAGTGCTCTTAACACTAAACCTACCAGTACCGGTTAAATTGACCGTTTTCAAACATTTGTAAAACTTACACTTTTTTAAACGTTATAATACTGTTATCAAACTGTTTGACTATTTTTAGAATATGCATGTAATATTTTCTTGATTCTTTAGTTTTAGTTATTTTTTATCTTTTATAAGAAAAATTTGTTATGTTGCCTACCTAGCGGGATAAGTCAATATGACTAGTGGGAAAAAAATATTATATAATTGCCTCAGAGTAAAATGTTTTATAATTATTTCAATGGAAAAGAGTAGATTTATCATTGATCAGCGTATAATGACTCATATTATAAAATATACAGAAGCAGAAGCATATAGGATAGTAGAGATTAAGTGGGAGCTTAGATATCTCATATTTGTGTCATAAAAATTGGGGGATGATTTGATAACAAGGGAGAAAAAAGTCAGCGTTTACAAATTAATAAAGCTGTCATGATATCTACAATATGGGATCGATTTATTGAAAACTCACAAAATTGATATAAACCTTGTGGATTTATTGCAGTTGATGAGCAGTTGTTTGCGTCGAAGATTAGGTTTATATGCGAAACAAACCAGACAAATTTAGAATAAAATTCTGGTTGGCGTGTGACGTCAATATTAAGTACATAAGAAATGGTTTTCCCTATTTGGGAAAGCATGCAAGAAGAGATTTTTGAATGCCCTTAGGGCAGTTCGTTGTCATAAAATTGATGGATCATTTGACAAGATGCCGAAGGAACGTAACAACAGATAATTTTTCACGAGTGTATCATGTGTAGCCAAGAAATTACTTAAAAAAATAAAAATGTGATAACAATTCGTGGAAACAAGAGGGAGTTCTCAAAGTTGGCCAAAGAGAGAAAAGATAAAATGACTACATTTTCAAGCAAATTGTACAAATGAAATTACATTACTTTGATAATGTTTAAAAAGAGGTGCTTTTTCTAAGTTCTAAACATAATTCAATAGAAATAAAAAAAGCAAAAAACCTATACCGGAAACTATTAGATTTTGTAATGGGATAAAATTTGGTGTAGATGAATTTGAATTTCGTACAAGGAATCGSGGGTGAAAACATTTYGAAGGCAGAATTTTTTGTCTCARTTAGCTGCAGAGCTCGGAGGTGCTAAAAATAAATTCGTTTTTCGTCTAAAGAGTAAGTTAAACTACTATTTGGAGTTTCTAAATTCATAATTCCATGTGTGAAAGAATTTAAGAAAAAATTAAAAAACAGTTTAGCATACTTTAATATAACTATAAATTATGGAAATGAGATAACTCTTATTATTATTGCGAAAAAGGATTGTATTGCTGTATTTCATAACAAGTACTTTCTCCCCAGCCAAATAATACGAGCACATTTGTAAACATTAAAAAACTGTGCAACCGTTAATCGCTTAACGCAAATTTACTATTTAAATATGTATGGAACAATATTATTTTTGTGTTTTTTTATCTCTTCACGTTGCAGTCATAACATCTGCATAGTTTTTTTTCGCTTAAACGGTAATATAATATTTGATTTAAAAATACAATTATATTTGCAATATTTTTTACCCTCCGCATTATTACAACTTAACTGGAGGCCATATGTATATATGTATAAATGTATATGTGTGTGTGTATGTCATTTCACTTCACACAAATGTCATTGAATTGTTTTAATAATTTATATGCTAATAATAATATCCGCTTTCATTACAATAATTGATAGGCATAATCATATTGAAATCATTATATGAAAGGTGTTAATGGAAATTGACGCTGATTGATATTTTATCAATAAATTAAATCAGAATGTTTACAATTTTGTAAATGATTGGGTACATTGTTTGCCTGTTTGCCCAGGAAGCTATCTTAAATTATGGTTTTAATGATAAATTCTGACGAAAAACAAAAACAAACAAACAAGTGCTTTTCTTTCAGTAACTATCTGTTCAGTTTGTATGGCAGCTATATGCTTTAGTGAGCCGATCTGAACAATTTTTTCGGATATTACATTGGTGCCTTAGAAAATCTATACCAAATTTTGTGAAAATATGTTGTCAACTGCAAAAGTTTTCCATATTAGCACTAGATTCCGATCGTTCGGTTTGTATGGCAGCTATATGCTATAGTAAGCCGATCTGAACAATTTCATCCGATATTACATTATTTCTATGAACAAAAACTCATACAAAATTTCGTGAATATATCTTGTCAACTGCAAAATTTTTCCATAACAGGACTAAATTCCGATCGTTCAGTTTGTATGGCAGCTATATATTATAGTGGTCCGATGTCGGCAGTTCTGGCAAATGAGCAGCTTCTTGAAGAAAAAATGACGTTTGCAAAATTTCAAAACGATATCTTAAAAACTGAGGAACTAGTTCGTGTATATACAGACGGACATGGCTAAATCGACTCAGCTCAACATACTGATCATTTATATATATACTTTATTGGGTCTCTGACGCTTCCTTCTGGGTGTTGCATACTTCGTGACAAACTTAATATGCCCTGTTCAGGGTATAATAACTATTGTAAAATAAATTGATGAATACTATTGTATATTAAATTTGATTATTAATTTGATGAGTTTGAAATAAAAATTAGCATTTATATAGTTTTAATAGCCATTTTGGTGTTTATCATTCATTTTATTTATAAAACTGCAACAGGGAATAATCACGTAAAAAAATTAATTTGATTTAAATGTTACGTTTCTGGTGTTTGTGAAGATACAACGCTGTGAGACAACGAAATATAATTTTATTTCCTTTACCAGCAGTAATGAGTACAAACAAATGTTTAATGCGGTATTAGAGTCCTTAAATGATGATTGGAACTTGTATTATACGGACGGATCCAGGTGGTACTATTATGGTCGGTTCCTTGCCATCCTACTGCTCGGTGTTTACTACCGAAGCAGCCGCAATATTTGAGGCAGTACAATTTGCTTCCCGAATGGAAAATAAATGCATTATATGTACCGACAGTAGATCTGCAATTGAAGCTGTAGTTAATACCAATAATGAACCTTTAATGACCAATATTCGTAGCATGCTATTGCAAAGCAATAACTGTATAAAAATAATGTGGGTGCCTAGCCATATCGGAATTCATGGCAACGAAATTGCCGATAAAAAAGCTAAAGAAGCTTCTAAACAACCACTTCACTTCTTTGACTATTTCACCGATAAAGATATACGCAGACTTGTTGAAACATACGTAAATGAAATCCAAGTAAGAGAATGGAGTAATCATGATCACCACTACAAAAAATTTAATCCTGCGGGAACAAAGCCTTTATACCCAGGAAAAG
>NW_017537267.1:2274738-2301393 GCF_001853355.1 Bactrocera latifrons | reverse complement strand
TACATATCTAAACAAAAGCACCCTGAAATTGTAATTTCCGTGTAATGATATTTCAAAAAAGATCYATTTTGGTAAGTTGGTAGGGCTGTTCTTAACTACTATGCCAAATATGAGCGTGATCTGGCAACCAGTTTTTTTACATCAGCTGCTTAAGTCGGTGCACCTCAATAGTGCGTTGTGGTTTTGACAGTGGATAAAATACCGAGCAAAGAATTTGTTTCAAATTTGTTTTTTAGCCAAATTTCGTGTATGGAATCATTGCAATTATTAAAGAGGCTTACGGTAATTCAGTTTTATCAAAAACACAAGACTACGAGTGAAACAAAGACGTTCGAGAGATCGTTGAGGATCATCATCGTTCTGAACTACCTTTGACTGCATCAACTGATGAAAATATTAAAAAAGAGAAAAATATGGGTCTAGAAAATCGTCAAGTAAGTGTTTCGGGATGGTCAGAATTCGGATAATTTTGGTGAATATTTGGGGTGTGAAACCCGGTCTTGCTCCACTCGTCCCGATAAAGCTGAATTTCTTTCAAAAAGAATACCGTAAATAGGTTTCTATGGACATGCTTGATCCTGTGAATTCCGGTCCCACATTCATGGGGAGCATTATAATTTCCGATGAGACATGAGTTTATGGGCTTGACATGCAAATAAGTCAACAATTATCGGAATGGAGCGAAAAAAAACTTTAGCATGAATGTTTTAAGACTGGTGAGGATTACAATTTCCCAAGGAAGAGATAAATTCTGATAAATTTTGATTTCTTATTATTAATTTTTACAGTTGACGATTAAGGATGCTTTCTTATTTTAATTGGATAATTAATTCATTTTAACAAATTAGAAGTTATTCATGTCAGATGTTTTACCCATCCACAAATAATTTCTAATATAATTTTTCTGCTAAGTCGACTATTTAAAAAGTTACTGCAGATCAAAACATAAATTGTAATAGAAAATTTTTAGCATTATATATTTTCATTCACAAAATAATATCTTATTTACATATAAGTATATAATGTACCTGATAGAAATCTGGGTTTCTAAAGAATATACTTGAACAAATTCTTTATCAATAAGCACTAATCGCGGATATCAAATATTAAACCCCTGAACGCCAATCGATATCACACGCATGGAACAGCGATCTTCCTAAAGATCAACACATTTCAAATGATGAACTTCAGAAATTGATGACTTTTGCATTTAAAAACTTGAGTAACAAATAAAAAATATATTTTTGAAGTTAAAGAGAAAAATGTGAAGAAATAAAAAGGATGGATTTATGCATTTTATTTGTAACTGACTATATTATTAGTCGATTTTGTATGTATTAATTTACGAATAAGAAAATAACTAAGTATATACATATCTATACACTCTGTTTATCCACTCACCTGTTGATTGTATTTATAGTCTTTTGCATTGTTGAAAATTTTGAGGTCAATGTAATTAACGCAGAGCAACGAGCGACGAACAACCACAAAAAAAAAACGAACGAACGCTACGAAAAATATTTCGGCACCAATTTGCTCAATAATCAATATTATGATTAAATATTTACACCCTTTTTTTGAAACACTTTCCATTAACGAATTTATCACAAATGAAAGAAAACGATTTTAGCTTCGCGACTATTGAAATTAGCCATTTATTTCATTATTACACCTCTTTACACATCACTTTGACACATTTACACTTTACAATAAAAACTTTATCACATTTTATCAATATGAAAACTGTTTTTCTCTTCATTTTCACTAAGCACTGCTTTTACAAATATACACAACACCAAATTGCTATTTACTTATTTTACCAACGCGTTTGCTATTATTTTCCACGATCGCGAAGTAAGCCGAGATTTCACCGCTGACCGAATGCACAAGAAAATTCTAATTGACACTGAGCTCGTTTACATTGAGTACCACAAATGAATTTCTCCACAACAGAAGGGGTGTTGTCGTATTTGTAGCGTGAGTGGAGAGTGCATTTGTTTTTGTCGCGCACATAATCTACTCCTCCGTGATCGCGCAGGGGAAATGGATGGAAAAGCGATGCAGCAAAAAACGAAGAGGTAATGCAGTCGGGCATAAATCACGATTATTACAAGTACTGCTTCCCCTGAAAGAACACAAAACACACGGCACGGCATTAACCTTTGGTGATACATTAAATAATATAAATTTGTTAAATGACATTTATATTTAGAAACATTTTCTTGTAACATATTGAAATATAATTTGCGTTATTTTCCAGCCATTAAACAGTCATCTTAAAAAGTAAAATGCGGGGAATTGAATGCAGCTGAAGTTAAATGACTGAACAAAGTTATTACTTTATATCGTTGCCATATTATTAAAAATATAAAAGTATAGGAATTATGTTTATTTTAAATTATTTTAAAATCCCAATATCTCGAGAAGTATTAATGATAGCGATTTTGACCTCGGACTTTTTTTGTAGTAAATAAAATTTCCTATAAGTTTGTCATGAACATTTTTTCTATAGCTTTTATAATTTACGAGATATACTATATACAAAGAAATGTGAATTTCGTAGAAAAATCAGGTTCTTGAGACTTTTTTGCATCCAAAGTCAAAGCGATGCCATAAAACACCTCTGATCTGTAGGAATTTAAAGATTAAAAATCACGCTTGTAGTGTATTTTCTATGGAATGGGGAATTTTTTAGGGTATTCCAAGGAAATTTCGTGACGGGATTGAAAAAAATTAATAGTTCAAAACAAAAAAAAAAACCTTAATGAATGTGTATATAGTACGGAAAGCTTTAAGGGGTTACATTGGTTTACGGGTTTCAAAAAATTTACTGTCTTATTAAATTCTTCAAGATCTTTAGAATATTGTCCTAAACTTTCAAGTTAATTCGAGTAATATAAGAAGTGTCAAAGATACAGCCTTGGGAACTTAAGCGCTAAGTTCGCCGTTTTTCTCGAAACTGAAGTCGGTTGGAAAGATTGCTCGAGAACTATTCAACCGATATTCATGATATTATACACTTATCTTTGAGATATAATTTAGACAAAGGATTTTTTTTCGATTTCCACTATATAAAAACAAAAACAATTTCGTGTTTTCCCCTTCGTTAAAGTTTTAGGTTAAGGTTGTAACTACATCACATATTTGCCAACGCGGGTGCATCTTTTTTCCTAGAGGTCAACGGAAATAGCGTCGCAATGGCCGAGCTTAAAATATTTCTTTCCAAAAATTTCAGAATTTCACTGTTAATAATGTATGGTTGTAACAATAAAAATTCTTAAAAAAATTTTTTTTTTATGAGACAAAAAATTTTGAAAAAAAGCTGTTTTTCACTTGAGGAAACCCATGTAACCCCTTAAGGGGGTATTCTAGTCTAGAGGCTATCAATTAATAAAAATAGAAGCACTAGATATTTTTACTATCCGTTTTTTATCATTTGCTTATTAAACTTAGAAGAGTACACAAAATAAATTTAAAAAAAAAAAAAATTTTTCCTCGAGTTATGCGTCCTTGAAGAAAAGGGGGGTAAAAAGAGACCGTGTCCTCATCGCCATGATTTCTACCCATGTCGTAATCTGAAAAATAAAACAATGATAGATTCTTAATGAGTACGAATATCGCTATGTCAAAACTAAAAAAAAAATTTCATAAAATGGCGGCTATTGAGAAAAAAGGTTTTTGGTGCTTCTAGTGATAGAGTTATATTTAAAGAATATTCATGCCAAATTTCAAATAAATCGATTGATTAGAACTTGAGATACTATGGCTACCGYATCAAAAAAAGGAGTTTTGAGAAAAACGTGTTTAAAGTTTTACGTTAAGTTTCGGATAGCGTAATAGATAGATAGACAGTTCGCTCAACCGGTCTAGTTGCCACGTCACTAAAGTGGCTATAACTTTGAAAGTAATTTGAATTTTCAAAAATCCTTTTAGGAAGATATTTTTTAATATCAAAACTATCGAATTTTGAAAAAAAAAATTTCGACTTTTCAAACTTCTAGACTAGAATACCCCCTTAAATTAGACTCTAAGTTTTTCAATAACTGTAATGAGACCAGATCAATATAATAAAAAACCTTAAACTCAATTTTCTCTAATAAGATTATTAAGGTAATTTTTAAAGACGTCAATATGTCAAGCACTGGCAATCTGAAACAATAAACTATAAATTATGTACTGGTATGTATTGTTCGCAAAATAAAAAAAAAAATGAAAAATTGTCCACATGCCGGTTATTAACAAAAAAAATAATAATTATTTAATATATCTGTCTTTCCGGCCTGCCACAGAAAAAATTTGATATCGATGGTTTCCAATTTATCACTCAAGTTGACTTCAAAAACGTTCTTTTAAGAAAAGCGCGTTTAAAGATAAAGGATGGAGCTGATTGAAATTAGCGGCTAAACTTTCAAACTCAGAAACTCGTTGAGGTTACTATGTTTTTATTAAAGGTGAATTTTCTAAATTTACCACTGCCAGAGCTTCGAAAACAGTGATAAATCTTCTTGGATCTTTGGAGAAACATCACCTTACCTGGACGCTGAATTTATTCAGACTAGAAAGCTCTGAGAACCGATGGCATCATATCGGCGCAACTGCAGCGTACGGTCAAGGTCTCTTCCAGCTTGCTGGCTCCCATCTACGTGAACTATATGTCAGATTAGGTCATATTACGAAGGTTTGGAGACTGGTAAAGGTGACGTTTATACCGAAGAGTGGAAAGAGCTCTCATGTCGGTGTCGAAGATTAATGAACCTGAAATTCGCCATCCTTGTTTCTGTTAAAAACGTTGCAGAGTACCAAGGTGTAAATTGTTAAGTGGACTGCATTCCGGTCAACATTACTTGCCACGATCTAGTGTCATGGTTGAAGGGAACACTTATGTATAAGGAATTTGCTGGAGGCACATTTCTGGACATAGAGGGGGCTTTCAACAATGTGCCGCAGAAGGCGGTGGTTAAAGTGTTCGAAAAGTTTGGGGTTAATCAGTTATCTAGTGATAGAACACAAGAGGATGCGGGAGCACGACCCGCTCCCATTCTAATGATAACGGTTCTAGGGTGCCTTTCCTTGCTAGCTCATCAGTTTTAGAATTTTATATGCAACAAAGACTTGAATTATGGTAAATGTGCCGCCGTTGAATACTAATAACGTAGCGTGCCACATTCCTTGCCATAGCGTGCCTATAGTCCTTGCCATAAATTTCATAGATTATTAAGCCGCAATACCAACGTTGACCATTTTTTAAACACAATTTCATATGGTTATTAGATTTTACTTTTAAAATGTCTAATACTTCTTTTGCTATTCCAATTTCATTTTCAATAAACGCTTTACTTAATTCATTCCCGCTAGTTAAGTAGAAGTTAGACTGGAGAATATATTAGCATCTAGCTGATTATTTCTCAAAATAAGTTTACAAAGGATAAGTAAATGATACAGTCAAAGTACAGACGAAAATACAATCATACATGCCGCATACCGCAATGACCGGACAATTTCATTCTGTGAAAAGCATACCATTTTTTATAGTCGGATGCATACAATTAAACACAGTCATAAAGGATTATTTGCAACAGCCCTGCAGGAAAATGTAATAATTAAGTTCAAGTATCACAACTGCTCTGAATTCGCACCGTTTTCCATTGAAAGAGATGAAGAGCTGTTACATTTTATTACTTTTCTTCTAATAGTGAACTAGTAATTCTTCGAAATTAACGAGACGACAAGTAGAAATACAATTTTTATTTTTAGACCACCACTAACTGATTTCATGGCATTCTAGTTCTGAACCAAAGCATTGAGCTTTCGTAAAGGGTTCTCACATAGCCAAATGTATACAAATTTCACTGGCGCTGGTGACAACGCAGAAATTGCGACAAGCGGAAATGTTAATAATTTCCAAAACATTCTTGCACTGCGATTTTTCTCGCACAATTAAGTTTTTAATGGCGCAATGACACGCGATGGTGAAAGAGGACACATAAAAACATAAAGGGTGCTCCAACTGGAATTAATTTCATATTATTTTTAATAACATGAAATGGAGTTAATTCCTCTTTTCTTAATGTTTTAGTTGGGTGACGACATTATTAAACAGGTTAGAAATCTCAAAAAGTTTTTGGAACTTCAACTCGGTGGTTGTAATGACATTTTTTTCCCAAAAACGCCTTTAAGCGATTGATAGCAACAAAAGTTGCATATCATATGCCGATAGCGCTCACTACTCAAATGATAGGTTAGGTTAGGTTAGTCTGGTTGGCCAATGAGCCATGCATAGCCCAGTTTTGGTCTTTTGCGATACCAAATGGAGTTCAGTTAGAGGAGGAGGTAGTTAACCTTCAATATGCCTGCGCTTGGCATTTTTAAAAGATGCTTACAGCGTAGACTTTCCAATGCCGAATAAGTGCACAAGAGATGTTCCATTGTTTACCTGGTACTGGCTCTAGACATTTCCTGCAGTCATCTCGATCTGTCAGTTCCATTGTGCGGGCCTGTCGGCACCAGTTGGTACCACAGACGATAATGGTTTATTTAAAAAACAAGGTATGGAAGCAAATGTAGATTTGCTGTTAAAAAGGTGAGGGAAAATAAATTTCCACGCATGCTAAACATGCTATATATCAAACACAGGTGTCTACTTTGACAGTTAGTTTGACAGCTGTCTTTTTAAGAAATACTATGCCATCAAAATAACACTGTATAGATATTTCGATGTTCCCCAAAGGAAAGTTTTTTTAAAGACAAAACACAGAAACTTCAAATTTAAATGCGAATGCTTATTATTATTTCAAAGAATATTATGAGCAATTATTTTTTGAAGATTATTTTTTTAAAGTGTTGGCCGCGGCTATTTCTCAGATGGTCCATCCGTTGGGTCAAACTTTCAGTGACACATTCGAGTATTTCGAATGGGAAGTGGGGACATGCACGATGTTTTGCTCCAAGGCCTGAATCAAAACTGGGTTGTCCACATAGGTTTCAGACTTTACATACCACATGAACTTGGTCGCCAATCGTCCGACCCAAAACGTGAAATTATTTGTTCACCGAAGTGTTTTCTCAATAAATCTATTGATTGATGCGATGTGTAAGAAGTGTCATCATCTTGTTGAAACCAAATGTCGACGATATCATGAGTAAAGAAATAAGGACCGATGATTCCCCGGCCCACAAATTACACCAAACTGTTGTTTTGTTTTTGGATAAAATGACCGCTTGAAACTCCTCAGGTTGTTCTTCGTCCTAAATGCGGCAATTTTACTTGTCTACACACGCATTGAGCCAGAAATGGGACACATCTCTGAACAAAACGTCGGATCTTCTTCGAACCTTTCAAGGGCCCATAGAGCGAAGCTATGTGGCTTGGGAAGGTCAAGCAGCTTCAGTTCTTGCACGATCTGTATTTTGTACGTTTTTAATTTAATGTATCGAAGTAAAATGCACCAAGTCGTTCCACACGCTATTCCGAGTTGTTGCGAAAAGGTGCCGAATCGACTCTTCACGGTCTTCGTGTACATTCTCAGCTACGGGTGCTATTTTTTTCTCTCCGTGATGAACGTTTTTCGGTCGAATATTGTCCAATAATGAAAGCTGGGTCTGAAGTTAGGTGAAATGATGGCGAATAGTTTGCTCAGTAAGCCGATTCGGCTGACCCTAACTTGAGCGAAGTGAGCGAAACACTTTCTTTACAGAAGTTGAATTTTCGTAATAAGGTTGAACGATTTTTAAACGTTGTTCAGGTGTAAGTCTATCAACAAAAAATGATAAACAATACTTAACATGAATAGCTTTATATGATTTACGCGTGATATGTCAAAAAAAGGCTATTGAAAACAGGAACTCTGCTTTGGGCACCCGCCATTTGCTAAATTGGTCCGATCGAAACAATTTGTTCGCAGACTGTACCGTTGCCTTGTGCTCTAATGGTCTGATATGGACGAATGAACAGCATGATGAAGCTGAAGAGAAAAGGATATGTGTAAATTTTAATATCGATATCTCGAAAGCGGAGGACTAATTCGAGTATATACATAGGCTCTGCTCATGACGCTGATTATTTATAAATACTTTTTATGAAATCTCCCAAGCTTCCTTGGTGCTACGAACTGGTAAACTTAACATATACTTCCTTCAGGATATAAGTAAAGTGTTTTGCCAGAATAGCTCCACCATTAACTTAGCAACTGTATTTAAAACCGAACGCAAATCTTGACACCATAGTATATAATATCTACAATTCCAAACACTTTGCCCCGTAAAGGTCATAACTTCTGCAGAAACATATTTTTCGGTGGCGCTAAAAATATTTCAAGCGCTCCAAAATGCATTGCCATACATAATGGAAAATGTTGGTGAAAATGTACAATTTTCTATGCTTTCGGCTTCTTCGACTACTTTCTTTTTCGCTCTCTCTTTCTCTACCTCGTACTCTCTTGACTTCCGCGCAGTTACTATGTGGCCTTCCGTTGGCTTGTTGACCGACCAGCTGACGCTTCCGTAATTTGGTCAAGTAGTGCAAATACTTTCAAGAATGCCAACACAGACGACAAACCTACTACACATACATGCATACAAATAAACCGTAAATGCATAGCGAGCTACAAAATAATAATACAATAAATACGTATGTAACATGTGTTTGTAGATATGCCAGTATCAACATCGAGTTTTCAATATGGCCGCATTGGCGAAATGTTGCCACATGCACATAAACAAGCATAATAAACGAGCAGCTAAATGCTGAGAGCGAGAAGTGCTGCAAGAGCGTCAGCTTGTAAGGACATGTTTCAAAGTTTCTTAATTACACAAAAAGTTGTCCTTTTAATTTTCGCTAGTTGTTTATATTTTTCATCTCTTTCTCTATTGTGCTTTCGGTTCGTGTGGATTGCGTTTATTTTTGGAAAATGCTTATGCTTTTTTAATAGCCATTTTAAACCTATATTATGTCACACCAAATTCTCTAACAATCTATTTCACATTTTTTAATTAGTTTCTTAGAATTCTCAATGAGATAGAAAATTGGTCGCTGATGACCAGCTAGTTTATTATATTTGTGATTCTAGCGATTAGGTCTACCTTTGTTTCTGAGGGTTAGGAAATTTGTGATTTTACTTGGTTTCCCAAGTAGGGGAATGTTTTTACGCCAATTATCCATGAACTATAATTTCAAGGCCCAACTTGAAGAGCTTTTGTCAATAATTGATTATTGTTAAAACCATATTTTGTTATTACTTATATACCATGTATGTATTTTCCCTCGAGATCCGTTTCTGTGCCCATAAGTCATAGAGCGTAACAACTTTGCTCCAAATGATTTTTTGTAAGCCCTAAGCAAGATCTTTATATTTTTAATATATTTTAAAATTAACATCGGTAAATCAAAAGTAAACGGTATAGAACTTTTTCACAAAATGATCCTACCCACACCCACAAACCACCATTAACTGAACGCAATAAAATATCAAATTAAGATATAAAACTGTAATTTGGTACAAGAGATTGTAGGAGGGCAAATTCTTTAGAAAAATAGCCGTGACCCGCCCTCTAATAAGTTTAATGCACATATCACCTAAACAATGTAAGCTACATCATCCATATTTGCAGAGGACAAATCGTTCCACTACTACGACATTGTGAAGACAGGTAAAATCAGATGTAAACCCCCGTCGACTGTGTGAAAACTAATATAAGCGAGATAAATCATTAACTAAATGTGCCAGAGACATTAAGTTTTACACACAGAATGATACAAGACGGCTTTATAAGGGCCGGGATCAAAATTGGACGATGAGCGTGCCACCGCACACATTAAGCTAAAATCACTTATTTCCGGATCTACTATAACAAAATTTTCAATTCCAAATGACTTTTTCCCTTTCCGGTACAAAAATCAAGCCTTTGAGTGCCTTTGAGGTACGTAAGTTCGAGTTTAAAAATTGCCAAAGTATGATCGTAACTTTTCAAGTCCCCACATACCGAATAACGCAGTGCGTATGATTAACATTTTGCGAAAATATTGGTTCTTTTGTGAGATACATATATAAATGAAATTAAAAGAGAATACTCTCCTAATAATATTATCTGCGGATGTCTCAAATGGGTTGAAGCGAGTCTGTGCATTCTAATAAGTTTTTTTTTCTAATATAAATGAAATCGGTAGAAAATTTGGCTCGGCCCCCTATAACTGATATTCAAGATTTTGCAACGTCCGACTGATTTTACTGTACATATTCATACAATTGCTTGAAAGCAGCTTCACAAGTATACCTGAACAATATCAAAAATTAATGTAAGCAGTTCTCCCATTTCTTTACTCCCAATATATCCTACATAATAATTTAAAAATTTCCACCTGACTTTAAACCATTTAGGTTTGTCAAAATGTGTGATATTTTAATAAAATTAAGTGAACAAGTTTTCTTAAAAGTTGCAAAATTATATTAGTGGATGAACGCTCAATTCAAGGTGCTTTCCAAAGTAAATAAGACTTTCAAAAAAAAAACAGAAGAATTGTTTTTTCAGATTTGAATCAATC
Organism: Bactrocera latifrons; assembly: GCF_001853355.1. Taxonomy (NCBI): domain Eukaryota; kingdom Metazoa; phylum Arthropoda; class Insecta; order Diptera; family Tephritidae; genus Bactrocera; species Bactrocera latifrons. Next base: position 2,290,856 of record NW_017537267.1, on the reverse strand, counting down.
CTTTTGCTTCAATACAGCTTTTTGCACCGTCCAAAAGCATGTCAAACACGTATTTTGGCTCGTTCGCCGGTATGGCCGCCAGTGTGCCGGTGCAAGCTTTTGAATGTCCTCTACATCTGCATACCGCTTTCCTTTCATGGGTAAATGCATTTTTCCGAAAAGGAAGAAGTCGCACGGTGCCATATCAACTGAATACGGGGAGTGGTTAAAATGTAATTTTTGGTCAAATAATCGTTCACAAGCGTCGATCGAATGTTGTATTCTGAGCAATTTTTGATCGTCAGTCAATTTGTGCGGAACAAACTGTGCATACACCTTCAATAAGCCACCATCTCCATGAATTTCAATGATTATTTCGCCTCATTTTTGATGAATTCACACACAGTTTCGATGGAACTTCCGGTGGTTGCGGTTTTTGATTGGCCCACATGTTGATCGTCGTTTATGTCCTCACGATCACTTTGAAAACGTTGAAACCACTCATGTACTCTGCTACGGGATAGGCAATCATCGTCATAAACTTGTTTCATCAATTGAAACGTTTCGGTAAAAGTTTTACCAATTTTAAAACAAAATTTAATGTTGGCTCTTTGTTCGGAGCTCATTTTCCCACCGATAACATAAACATACTGACACTTAAAACGCAATAACTTTACTTCCAATATACGAAATGTCATGAAATTCTCACTGGAAAATCGATAAAAATAGCAAATTCTAACACACCAGCCGTCATATTGACACCAGGGGGCTCTAGATTCAAAAAATCCTGTTAATTTGGAAAACAGCTTGTATGTAATATAAAGTTTTTCTCTCATAAGAAAGTAGTTAGCCGATTATGGTCCTTGCAAATTGTAAGAGTATAAAATGTTGGGTAACAGCCGAATTTACCCCTCCCTTATTTACTATAATTGCATTAAATATATTGACTTTGTTTATGGCGCTGGGGAATAGCCCAAATAAAGATTTGAAAGGTGACGAATCGAACAAATAACTGAAATAAATTACATACCTAAACTGGCATAATTAAATGGATTAGGATAGCAATCGATTACACTTGATCCCCTTCTTTAACCGGGTTTACTACTTTCCCCCTTTCTCCCTTTCCCCTTTTTATTATAGATTTATTTTGCAATAACACCTAAATTTCATACGTAAATACAGGTTCATATTAGAACATGCTATCGTAATACGAATTTGAAACTGTTTTTGTTTGTTCCTTTTAATAGTAATACATATGTACATATGTATATAATACCATGTGAATTCTCATGGTGCGAATATACAGATTTACATGTAAAATGAGATTTTTATGACGTTTTTCTTATTCCTGCACAGATTGCTTTTTAAATTGGTGCTAATAGTGAGTTGTATATGAAAATCTGATTTTTCTTGTACTGTATCTTTTTTCCACGAGTAATTTACTGCCCAGTTTTCCTTCTTCTTTAGAGATCGACTCATCAGATAATGTTATTGTCCATGCCTCTGTATCATAGCAGGACGGCTATGATGAGTGACTTGTAGAATTTGATCTTTTTCGTCGATAAAGGACTTTACTTCTCAATTGCTTGCATGGTCCTATCTAGCACCTGTTGGTGAGAATAATTCTGCGTTTCCAGGCTGACATTGCTGATGGTATTAATACTGGTTCCAAGATAGACGAAAATATCGACGACTTCGAAATTATGACTGTCAACAGCGACATGTAAGCCAAGTTGTTTGATGACTTTTTATCGTAATATTTCGTTTTATCCTCTTCACTCCCAGACCCATTTGGTTCGCTTCCTTGTCCAACATAAAAAAAGCAGAACTAACAGTGCAGTTGTTACGGCCAATGGTATCGAAGCCATCGGCGTACGCCAACAGTTTTTCACTCTTATGGAAGGTTGTACCTTCTCTGCTCAGATGTACAGCTGTAAATATTTTCTCCTGGAATATATTGATTTTGCGCTTGGTGAAAATCTGGTCAATTGTTGATTATTCGGGCCTGACGACACACTGATAAGATCCAATCAGTGTGCTAACGGTCTGATTTAATATTTTACACAATACTCTCTATAGAACCTTTTCATTGGAGGTTTGTTTTTACGTGGCGGGCGCTAAACCCAACGCACAATCCTAGATAGGGACTTTACGCCTTCTCACTTTAGCTGTCCTTCAAACCGATGTTTTTTGGCTACTTAGAGAATATTAAAAGACTCGTTTCTTTCCACTGCCAAGTGAGTGGTGCTCAGAGAACTTTCCTCTCTTGCGTGAACTTCTAGACATGGCTCTCTCTTCCAATTGTCCCAATTAAGCATGCAAACAAGAGATCAAATGTATATTTTAAGGAGATATTTACATACCCTCTCGTATAATATTCAATTGCCTAATACCCATGTTGCTGTGACATTTAAACATTGGTAGTATAATGCAAAAATAGAGTGGAAAAGTGGCGAATCGAATGCGTTAACTTAAATTGTAAGATCTTATTGAAAGGAAAGCTTTAAATTATTAAAACAATGTTTTTTTACTACGCATTTGGTATTGTGTTGGCATTCTGTTGAAAATGGAAAGCATAGAGCTAAAGAGATAGCACGCAAATACCGTTAATACCCCTTTTATTGTATTAAAAATTCAGACATAACATTCAGAGCAAATTACACGAACATTGTATGCACTCACTCGTCTGAACAGTTGCAATGTAGCTCGCTAATGGACAATGGTCATTCATGGATGAAGTTACAAATTTTTATATGTACATACATATGTGGGTATTAGTGTTGCAATACATAGGTATATACAGATACAGACTGTGAACACTTGCAAATTAGTTGTACATACTCGTACATGTAATGAATTTACATTCGTATAAATAATTATGTGCTTGTAATTCAGTACATATGTATGTATGTATGTATATGCATGCGGTGTCCGAAAGCACTCGCTGAAGCGGCGCCAATTTGACTGGCCAACGATTCAATTTCTTGACTATTTAATGCCATGGCCTTGCAGCATATCAACGCCGAAGGCAACTACAAACAAACACACACATACACATATGTGCATACATTTACAGAGGCGAAGTAGCAACAAGTCTGTCAATGTTGCACTTGCGGCCGATGCCAGCGACAGTGAGTGAGTGAGCGGGGCGACCTTTCCGTGCGACAATACAATGACTGCCAACGAATGGCTTAATTGGTTTGTTACATAAACAGCGCGATTACGCCGGAAGGTCTTCGCTCAGCCGCTCGCACACACATATCGACTTTTAGTGGATGAGCGAAATACAACAATGCAGGCGCAACAACAATTGACGTGATGTGTGAAAGGATAAGAATGGAATGCGCCATTGAATGGATCATTGGGCATTGCACATGTGGCGGCTTCTTGCAAAGTGATAAAACAACGACGCCACACGAAATGGGAAATCAGCAAATAAAAGCGTCTACTTGAATTAACGAATTCACGCGGATTTCACAATATTATCAGCTCGGACAGTTTAAGCAGTCGACCGAGCGAGTTAATGCGTTGTTAATGTCCAAAGCACTCAGGCTTTTGTAATGGCCTTTAATGTCGTCTGCTTAACGCCGCCACATACATACATGCACTGGCGAAAGCACACAGACTCGCAAGTACATGTAGACATACATATATGGATATGGGCCTTGACAATGATAAGACTCAGTTGAAATGTTCATCCACTGGTAGACAAATTGTTGCTGGCGGAGGAATTACTTCAGGCTGCATTTATTTACTTTTTGTTAATTTATTTATTTTGAAACCACAATAGGCTTCACGGCTTCCGCACCTCACATACATGATCATGGAAAATCTAAAGTAATTGAACAATTTATTTTCACTTGCCTCCTGTGGTAAACATCCGACTGGTACTTACTGGTGGTTGCCAGAAACGATTCTTTCACACATAGCTCAAGCAGCTCACGACTACCGGTCTTCGAGCAGGTATCCCCCGTGTAGCCAAAACATAACCGTTTGAAGGCGAGTTAAAGCGAGAAAGCGAATTATCACTCCCCAGGGTTTTAAGCTGGGTTTGGAATCCGCTACCTGAAAAAATACATCCAATGAAAAGATCCAAACTGTCTCGGATGAGAAACCTCCCTTTAGATACAATCTTCTATAAAAGTGCACAGCTGCTGGCGTACGCCGATGATATTGATATTATTGGCCTCAATAACCGGGTCGTTAGTTCTGCTTTCTCTAAACTGCACAAGGAAGCGAAGCAAATGAGTCTGGTAGTGTACGAGGGCAAGAATAAATATTTTTCGCTAACAAACAAACCTTCGTAGCACTCGCGACTTGGCTTCCACGTCACTGTTGACAACGTTAGATGTGTTTAACGTGGGTACCTGCTATTGACAGTCTTACCTCACGGCGCTCCGTACCACAGCAGATCAAATCGATGCGTTGATCAACACCCTGAAAATGCCAGGCATTTGCAGTGTGCAATAGACATACTAACCACCTTGGTAGGGTTCGAAGCCCATACAAATCTTCTGCCGTACGTTGGGTCAGCACTCGCTTTCAAAGCGACTCCATCTTCAACTGACAAATTGCCAGTTCTTCCTGTGTTCGGGTTTTAACCACAATCACCACGGTACTTCCCGAGGGGCCAGTCCGCATGAGCAGGTTGGAGCGAACTTCAAGGGCTCTTGCTCCCTATGGTGTCAGTATAAGGTCTACGGTCAGACCTCGTAGCCGAAACTACTACCAGTTGAACTTTCATACTGCTCTGGACTGGTGACCAGGGGTTTACTCCATACGCACATTACACGCACACACCATTCACACAATAAGGTAACCCACATTCTTAGTTAAAGGCTTTGCCGCCTACACAATTCACGCGCAGACGACGCTAACAGTTCGGCATTCCGACTAGTGAAGACCACACCGCTAACGTTTAAACATCCATTAATCCAGCTAATCTCCATACCAACCAGATTCCTAATGTCGGAGTTCCCAAATGTCCCATATCAAGCAGATTCCTAATTGGACATTCTGCAATTACGTGCACCCAGTTCTCTACCCCCGCCCTATGAAAATAAGCTCATCTATCAGATAGGTGACTGTGATACATAAATGCATTTAGAGGCCCATGTCCGTGGAGCAGAAATCCTAGACTAAGACAAAATCTGAAGTATGGGTTACCCTTAAAAAACCCAACATTCCCGAATGTACTCATAAGTCACTCTTCTGTTAGGACCTGATTCCAGCGATCTTGAGACCTATACCTGACCCTATCATCTACATCTTCTTCGGAAATCCAATCATGTTGACAGTCATAACTTCGAAGTCGTAGATAATTTCATTTATCTTGGAACCAGTATTAACGCCTACAACAACGAAATCCAACGCAGAATAACTCTTGTCAACAAGTGCTACTTCGGACAGAGTAGGAAATTGAGAAGTAAAGTTCTCTCTCGACGAACAAATTCGTCTCGAGGGCAAATTCTACAAGTCCCTCATCATTCCACTCCTGCTATATGATGCATGGAATATGACCACATCTGAAGAGTCGGCATTACGAATTTTCGAGAAAATATTTAGCGCTTATTTATTAGGGAAGTCATTAGAGTAATGAATGCCGCTAAATGCCGCAGGATGAAGGCGCTTGGGTTCTTGTTTAGAGATCACGTTGTCTCAATAGCACCTAGCAGTATATTGGAATTTAGTAATATGCTGGGGTGCGTCGCGGTGACTTAGGAGAAGGCACTAAACAAAACTGGTCGCTCAAGGGCTTTCGACTATCTTTCAATCATCCTGAAGTGAACATAAACTAGTTTTGAACTAAATACCGTTTACTGCAATTAATTACTGAATGAATATGTCTAATACTAAGTAACCAATTTCAAAAATCATCAATAATTCGCAGTTCACCAACGGCCAAACTCTTCATTCGCACCTGTGCTGTCAACAAATGGATCGTCTGAAGGATGTTCGTTTCAAGCTTTGCAAGATTTGTAAAGAGGTTCATATGTATTTACCTTATAGTCGAGCGCTGTCACCAAACGATTGTCATCTGCTCAAGCCTATGGCGACTCATTTTGCAGGTGAGAAAAACGCCTCAAGAGAAGCTTGTGAATGTCTCAGTTTCTACCAATATAGACGAGGGTTTCTATGAGAGGGTTTTATGGAATTACCTAAAAAATGGTGCATATTGATGAAATATTGACTGGTCGATACTAAATAAGGTCTTCAATTTAGTGCAAAATTAATGCATTTCTTTTTATTCGTAAAACATCTTCACAGGAATCGTTAAGCTAAAAAATCGATGATTAAATGATTGTTACAATTCTTTGTAGACATTTATGAATATGTCTACAAAAGGCGCGTTGGTAACCAAAATTATTCCCGTTGCTATGGAATTTTCTTTTTGTCATCAGCTTTATTAATAAAACTATTATCACTTTCAAATCCTTATCGTCCATTTTACACTGACAATAGAAGATATATAATTGGACTTATGTCAAAGCAAATGCTGTGGCATTATTAATTATAACAAGCAAAATTAAATCGCAAAGGCATAAGTAATCTTTTATCTGTAAGAGCATTTCGTTTATGTGTAATCCTATCAATAAAATATTGCATATTTGCGAGCTTTAAAATTTAAAACGTTCAATTTAATTTAATCTTGAACGCTTTTGCTTCGTTCTCTATGCAATTTACATAACTTAATATCCACTTAAAGCAACAAATAATAAATCCTTTCGGTATTTACTTTGTGCTGCGTGTCGTAATATTTGCGCTGGAGCCCAGATAAATAAGCCAAAATAAACAAATTGATTTACATACAGAAATTAATTTGAATTTAAGCTAAAGATTATAATTATCGATAAAAATATTGCGAAATATGAACATGATATAAATAGATAAATGAGAATGCTAGTGATACGTGGGTTGGCTTTTATACTTTCGGATTAGAGAATAAAAACATATGTTATCATCGAAAGTCTCTTCAGTGATTTTCTAAATATTCTTCATTAAAAACTAAATATTTTTGCATACTTTCACCACTTTTGCCACTCTGATTGAAGCATCTCCAAAATATGCGATGTAAACGTATTAACCGCCTTTTCAAGTGTCGAGAAATGTTGATAGTTATTTTTGTACGTGAATAAAAAGGAGTCATTTGGTGCCAAGTCGGAACTTTTTAAATATACATATATTTAATGAACACAGACAGCCTTGCAATATTATTTTCTTGACTGGTCGCACTAAAGCCGACAATTGTTTCTATCTTACCAGCATCTATATTCCGGGACAACAACTAATTTTTAATAACCTTCATGAAATTTTTTTGTAGTGATTAGGAGATAGTTTATGACCTTGATTAAATTCACCATACCATAGATAAACACCGATCTTTAATAGACCTTCATCGTCAAAAGTTAAATTAAGTACAATGATGCGCTGCTCCTTATTTATTTCACAAAGAAAGCTGTAAAAAATAATCGCTCGAAAATATTCGCTATTTAATTACATTTTTTAGCCGAGATGAATATTTCAAGTTACTGTAAACAACATCATGGTAACATAAAAAATGTCAAAATTTACAATCAAGTTCTTCGAAATAGCTTTCAGAGCTGAGGTGCGAACTGTTTGGATTCCCTCTGCCGTCTCAAAATGATTGCCTTTCATCGGCCTTTTCAGGAATCTTAGCTGTAGTTTCGCTGCGAAAGCGTTAGAATGCCGGCCTTGGTTGGCTAGATGTGCACGAGAAAGGCGGTGTGAGCCGAAGCGTTATCGTGGTGCAACATCCAATCGGCTGCGATGTCTTGTCGGACTCGATTGACCCTTCCTTTGAGCCTCTTGAGGGCTTCCACGTAAAACTCGGTGTTGACAGTTTGTCTAGGAGAAACAAATTCATGATGGACGATGCTGATTTGCCCTCCAAAAAGGCCTGGTGCTACCGAAACACACCACTTTTTGCTAAGCATCTGGATGAGTCTGCTTGATCATATCAAAGTCCCAATCGAAGATTTACCGAGTTTCACACAGATTTTAAACGCGTACCTCTGCTGTAACGAATGCTGCATTTTCGGCTTGCACCACTCTCCAGGCGCTCGAAGACAATTAACAGCCACTCGTTCGTTAGCTAGGAATGCCCTCTTCTGAATCCTGCAAAGTACAGTCGCGACGGAAGAAAATCCGGACGAAGCCCGTTTGTATGAGCAGTTTTTCATTAATTTGTAAATAAAAATTAAAAAAATGTTTGAAAAAAATTCGATTAATTTCTCTTTTCTCTTAGCAGTACTTAAGGCAATGCACGGTCGTCTTTAAACTATCTGAAAATTTAGTTTTCTTAAGGTCAGCAAAGAAATCGCATGTAACGACTATAAAGTCCTCATTTGATCAAAATATATTTTCGAGTGACTTGTTCAACTTTATAAACAAATAGCATTTTTCCTCGCCCAATATGGAGGCATTGTCTGAGGTGGGCCCAGTAACTCGGCAGAGTAGAGCTCTGTCATTGTTTTACCTTTCTCCAAGTAGTCGACGGCGATCAAATTTGGTGATTTTAGAATATAAGATAATTAACTTTCCCGATTTTTCCGATATGATAGTATCCACCTTATTTGGGGCAGGAATACCGGGTGAAGTTCAATGCGCTGACTTCTCTGCAATGCAAACCATTTTAATCTGCCAATGGTATGCGTAAGCTACGATAGTATAATGATGAAAGTAGGCTCAAATCAACAGACATCAAAGGAAATTTAGCTGTCATAATATTAAGTTACGTATTTACACATTTTTTCATTTACCAACAAATAGTTTTGCATTTATAGTTGATACTTCATAAATATCCATTATTTTAATTGGCGAAAACAATATATATAACAACAATATATATGTATGAAGTAAACTATTTTTGTAATATTTTAAGGTAAATAATTAATATTAATTCTTATTTTACTAATATAATTTTCATGAACTATAACAGTATCAGCTAAGTGAGTATGAAGAAAAAATTTCTCCGGTTCGACAGGTAAACTCGTGTTACTCATACGCCTAGGCGCACACAATAATTTGTTCACAATGGTATCTTTAGTGTTGATAGATCGTTTTATTATTGAAATAGTTGTTATTAAAAAACTGATAGGATTTTTTGAGTTGTAGTAGAGAGCTGTAGGAGTCAAACCACCTCCATTTACTAAAATGACAAAAATTATTATTATTACAAATGATCGAAGAACTAGGCAATCTGAGAAAATGTCGATTTCGTTGAAAGCATCGGTTTTCGTGGGAAAATGTATACTGCCTACTAGAAATTATTATGAAAAATGTTATTCCTTCGATTATTATCTGACTAATATATATATAAAATACAGCATATTTCATGTAGATTAAATTTATCAGCTTATATTGTCATAAAATGCAAAATAATTACAATTAAAAAAAGTTCACGAATATATATTCTGCAATGCTTTCATAATATAGCAAGCAAAATAAAGTTCGTGGAAGTACAGCCTCACATCTACAAAGACATGAATTGCAGCTGCCTTCCAGGAATTTTGTTTGTTGTTTCATGTACGCACTTGTCTATGTTGTACCTAATGCTAAGTGGCGAGGGTAACGGTACTAGGCATTTATAATTTTTAAAGCTGAATTCAGTGCAGCGGGAATGACCTCAATCGCCCAGTCGTCCGAAAGAAGCCATTCATTCGCAAAACACGAACTCCTTTCTCAGGGAGCTGGAAACCAAGAATTTTAGCTTCTGAAACGCTGTAATTTTTACTGAAGAGTCACATGCATGTAACATGCTGTGAGCCACTGTATATAAGAGGATCGTGTGAAATTTTCACGTTAATCAATAAATCTTACCGTTTTTTTGTATCGCCAATCTTACAAATACGCTATTATCTCTGAAACTATTTGACGAATCAACTTCAAAATTTCGGAGCTTATTCTCAAATACATACTATATATGTTATATGTATGCATTCGATATATCGTAGACGAAAAATAAAAAATTCGAGCTTTCAAAAATCAAAAATGAATACAAAACAGTCGTAAGTCTTATGTACAGCGTCTACCCATGATCGACATGATCGTGACAGCTCTTGGGAAAAAATTTTTCAGCGTGTTCACTAAGGTTTGCTATTTCATCATGTCACGTTTCATTTTGATTCAACGCTTGGAAGTTATCGAAGATTATTACACATTTTTCTGGAAAATGCGGAAATTTGTAAAACTATCTGCTTAGATGAGATCTATTTCTAACTTAAGTGTAGGTAAGTCAAATACTTGTGAAGTTCAGGAAACGTAATTTTATACCCAACAAGTTGATACTTCGGTGTGGATTGTGATATGGCGGCATAAAAGGGCCTTATTTCTTTCGAAATGGGACAGATAATGCCGTTACCAGCCATAAAGAGCGTTAAAGCACGATGTTGACCCACTGTTTCTCCCGATTTCCAAAAGTTTACGCCAATCAACCAGCAATGCTCGAGAAGTTCGAAGACAACATTGTAGCCAAAATGCTTCAACGAGCCATCGAAAATTTGCAAAAACAGGTATAGATATACAAACGCAGCCGTAGTGGCTATTTGACAGACATTTTTTACAAAATGGCATAAAGTTATCGGCATAACACACCAAAAAAAAAAAAAAAAAAAAAAAAAAAAAAAAAAAAAAAAAAAAAAAAAAAAAAAAAAAAAAAAAAAAGAAAAAAAAACACAAGAGAAACAAAACAGAAGCAGGGCCAAATATTGGAAAATTTTAGTATTTTATTCTACTTTAACAACACGTCGTTCTTGTTGGTAGACTATACACATTAAGATCATGTTTTTTTATTTAAATAGCGCAAGTCTTGAAACCCACCGCTTCCTGTATAAAAGAAAATTTATTCCGAAATTTGACTCCATTTTGTATTAAAATGTCAATATCAAAATTGTTTATACACTTAATATATGCTTAGTAAAGACCAAGAAAAGTTTTTCAAAGTGTTTCCTTTTAGGTGGCTTAACCGCTTACTACTCTTCATAGCGTCAGCTGAATTGCAAAAAAACGCATCATCAAAAAATTCGAAATTGAGTTTTTTATTGTTTACGATTCACTAGAGCATATTATTTATTCAATATCGTAAAATTTCAACCTTCCGCTCCCAAATATAACCAATATATCACCATTTTATAACCAATATACTATAACACTTTTATAACCAATATATAACCATTTTATAACCAATACATAACACTTTTATAACCAATATATCACCATTTTATAACCAATACCCAAATTCTGTTCCAATATGTCTGGTTTCTTTTATATCGGTTTCCTTCGCTTGTAAACTTTTTAAAAGTGATGTTACGTGATTTTACATTTTAAGTGGCGATATAGATAATAACATCCAATTTCTAGTATACACTCCACATCTGCACCGCCCTAAATACTTTTCTTAATTCAAGACCACCGTCTTTTTATACAAGTTTAATGAAACTATTACATAACTGCCGCTGTAGACATTTTATTAAAGTTTAGCAAATTAAAATGTTTACTCAAAAACTTCTTTGTGCTCTTACTTAGCGTCTCTTTGCTTTTTTGAGTAGCACTCGATTACTTTCAGCGAAACGCTTACAGAAGTGTGGCTGCACCGTTGAGGTGCAACAGGTTATCAAATGAAACATTTACAGAAATAACTGTGTATGTGTGTGCGTGTCATAAAACTAAATTAATTACGTTAATTATATAACTAATTCAGGCACTTAGATCTCTCAGTAAATGGCTGAAAGGAGAGCACTTAAAACTCTGCAGACATGAAAATGGCCAAGTCAGATATTCTTTTCTATTTGCTCGCTTATAATTATGAAAATATATATATGTATGTATATGTGCATACTAAATGCTATCGCACCCAGCAGAATTAGGCTTTAGCCAAAAGCGCAACAGCGCTGCCATAAAAGCAGATAAAACAAATATGCATACTAAAAAGTTTGGCAATTAACGCCAAAAGGGCCGGTCGAGCGAGTAGGCGAGTAAACAAATACAGATTAAACAAACTAAAATAATGATGTGTGTAACGAATTTTGCGGGCGTCATTACACACACTTACACATGCACACACGCACATACGACACTTAGAATAAATATTTGTAAATGGAAAAGTTTGCATACATCAATTGTTATGTGCACCAATACATATATAATGCACAGAAGTGTTGGTGCGTTTGTATGTATTTTATCTTGGCAACGTTCATAAACAGTTATGGCCAAACAAAGTCAACATATGGCTTGCAAAGAAGATTATTATGCCGACGGCAATTATACTTATAGCATGGCAAACATAATAAATACCATAATGACCGTAAGGATGTTTGCCAGGACAACGCCACAATTATGTCTGTCGCAAGACGTGAAGCAACTAACAGGCCCACATGTTGTTATAGTATATGCAACAATGCAATAATTACAAACATGGATATGAACATATGTGTTTCATGTTTTGCAACAAATGAGTCTGTTCTACATTTCCTTTCGATATTTTGGACATCACAACTTGAAGCACGTAAACAAGGAAGGATGTTTTACAGAAAAGTCTTCGAAAAAATGTTTGCTTCGAAAATTGTTTAACAAAATGTGCGCATTAAATAAAAAAGAGTTTCTTAGCTTTTAAATTCTTTGAAGTGAAAAAAATCATGGCGAAAAATATATGTGCATATCCGGAAATTATAAATAGGAAATAGCGAAATATTTAATACTTAATGAATATTTATTTTGTTGCCTTCTAAGTAATTCCCATCAGATGTAATACACCTTTGCCAACGATTTTTCTGATTCTTGAAACACTTTTCTTAAGCACGTTTTGGGATGGTCTTTAGCGAATTTGGTCTTATTTCTTCGATCGACTGAAAATGGGAGCAAGAAAAAAATCACACGCAGCCAAATCTGGTAAATAGGGTATTTGATCGATGGTATTTTCAGCTTCAAATTCAGTCAAAATCGTAATCCGATGCGATGGTGCATTATCATCGTAGAAAACCAATAAATTACTCTTCCATAATTCCGGCCGTTTTCGACAGATGTACTCTATATCATTCCGATGACTGTTGACTTGTTTGCATGTCCAACTTATAAACTCATATCTTGTCGGTAGATATAATACTCTCGATGAATCTGGGATCACAATTCGCACGAACAAGCAAGCCCAAAGAAATCTTCATACGGTACTCTTTAAAAAAAAAAATCAGTTTTATGGGGACAAGTCGATCAAGACCGCGTTTTATACCCAAAGTCATTCGAACTCGAGAGATGTGCCATCTCTCTAACACTGGTGTGACGATTTTCAAGCACCACATCCTTCACTTTTTTTAAATATTTTCATCAGTTGAAGAGGTCGAAGGTCGTGCCGAACTAGGTAACGATCTTCAACGTTCTCTCCAGCGTCTTTGAAGGAAATGGATAAATATGGAACCAAACAATCGGTGCGGTACGCTTGCTAATTTCTCGAAGCATATTATCTACATGCATGAAGACGACGCTGTTGTATGGAATCGAGGCATAGCTGGTCTCCAACTGGTCCAGAACTATAATCAATAGAAGCATAAAATAATTCCAATTTTTAGTTAGTTCTGGGACACTGCTGAAAGTCTGGTTCCTGCTAATTGAACTACTAAAATCTAATTCTCTTTCTATTTCTTTCATTGGTGACCAGCTAGTCTATGTCGTCAGATCGACCACAATTCTTTGATAGTTTGAAATCGGTATTTAACAAAGGCATAAGGTTATAACTCCATCAGTGAATGTTTAATATGAACCCTGTTAATGTTCATGGCATAGTTTCTGGAGTAACAAAAAAAAAAAAAAATAGTTTTCTACTTGAAACAAAATTTTAGAAGCGACTAATGTACTAACGCCAACTTAAGCCAACAAATTTTATATAATCTTCTGTGTCTCTAGACAGGAATCCTAACTTAAAATTAAATTTATTTACAGGTTATATTTAAATAAATAAATAATAAAATTTTGTGTATTGTGGAACTTAACAAATATTGTGGACTACCCTAATCTAAGCCACACTTATGACATTATACCCATTAGAGCAAGCATTAGGTAACACAGTAACGTGAAACTATTGGCCGCCAGTTGGCAGGAAAGTAACATCAACTTATGGCTGTCTTCTAAAAGTTGCCTGCTAACTAAAACCAAAAGCAACAACGGCGAAGCAGCATAAGCAACAAAATACTCGAAATAAACTTTTCTAATATGAAAGCAAACGCTAACCAAACTCTCTTGACTAAGCAATTAAAAGAGACCTTGAACTTCGATAAACTTAATACAAAATTAATAGTTTGCGCAACGCCAAAGTTTTATAGATTATAAGCGAAAATTAACAAAAAGAAGTAAATGATAGAAGGTAATGCTTATAGAATGTGAGGTGTTCGTGAGTTTCTTCCTCACCTTCAAAAGGTGTGAGCGGAAAAGGTGGGTATTAACTACTTTTATGGACTTTGTTGTGGTACTATAACTATAATCGTGTGATTTGACCAGAGATGGTCTAACTTGATTGTTATTCCATTTTTCTAAAATCTAATCTAAAAGTTGTTCAGTTAAAGCATTAACTAAATTTGCTTTTGTTCACGGATATACTTAGAACCTTGTGCCTGAAAAAGCATTTTACGCGGATTTCTTTTTCCATACATTAATATGAAGAAAATCTGAGCTAAAATTCATCCTATTTTGGTGGAGGTTTATGGATTTACATGCTCTAGCCGATGACAAAGAAAACGAGTTAGAAGTATTGAAAATTGTTCTCCAAGGTTATGTTATGTGTTTTATGGTATCAGAAGGCCTGTTATATTATGAGCTTTTAGTTACAACTGGATTAAACTATTGGTACAGTATGTTACCAAAAACAACTGATCAATATGAACCGATCGATTGCCAAAAATTAACTAGTAGAGCCAATAATTTTTCATCATGATCACGATCGGTCTCCTCTTGCGGAATCAGTTAAAGACTAATTGCCTCACCCGCTCTATAACCTAGAATTCTCTTTGTTCCGATCGATACAGAACGTCTTTCGTATAATACGGTTCACAATAGAACTGGGTATCAGTATTTGCTTTATTCGTTCTTGGCCGTCAAGTTGGTGCAGTAAGGTCCAATCGGCGATTTTTCACAATGAGTAAAATTAAAAAACTAAAAGGAAGTTCCATTAAATGTTTTGTGCGGAATCAAACTTCTGGTGCCGAAATGTTTAGATTGTAGGAAAAGGCCTTTGGTGATAAATCTGTTTTTGATTGGTTCTCGACCAATCTCGCGTTGACTATACACGAGATGGAAATAGGTGATCAGTCGGCCGAATATTGATGCAAAGGTGAGTCTAAGTGTACGTCAATAATCAAGGCTATGTTGACAGTTTTCTTCGATTATCGAGTTGTGGTGCACACCGCAGTCCTTTCGACCGGCAAAACTGTTCACATCGTGTGTCTTCTGGCTTTGTAGCAAACTCAAACCGCTAGGGAAACCACAACCGTCGTTACTGTTTTTTTAGCTTAATATATCTTTTATTCATTTATTTTTACTATGTACTATGACTGTTTTAAGTTGAACATGATGAAGTAAAAATTACAAATTGCTTTAGCAGGAAATAGACAAACGGTTAACTAGTTGTGCTTACTATTCTAATTATAATTCAAAGGTGGTATATTTTTCCTACAGGGTTGGTGTGAAGCATTTATATTACGATTTAAATCATTTATCCCTCAACAATTTACACCTCTCAGAATTGTTTGCGGTTTTCAGGTATTTAACTGCACTTTTTATGCTGGCCACTTCGTTTATGCTAAAAATCAATCATGTAAACAAATAAACATACACAGTTCAAGTGCGCCTTGTTTGATTTCGTTCAAGTTGACATTTTTAATTAAATAATTATTGTGTTTTAAAAAAGTTAATGTAAATTCTAGTTGTTGTTATTGTTCATACGTGTTTACATATAGGTATGTAAGGTAAGCATACTGACTGGACAGATTGACTTATTTATTATATTTGTAGTTAAATTATTTGTTAAATCAATTTATGGACAACAAGCGGCTAAACGTATATGCACAGTATGCACGAGATAATTAATTTTTTAATCATTAAAAAAATTGAAAGCGTAGTAGCGTTATTCAAAAAAA
>NW_017537267.1:2264533-2274622 GCF_001853355.1 Bactrocera latifrons | reverse complement strand
GGTATATTTATATATAAAAAATTAGACATAAAAAATTTTGTACTTGGATTGCACCTACAAAATCTTGCCATTGTGATATTTAGAATTTTGCTGATCTTGGAGTTCCTCATTTCAATGAAAAAACCTTTACTGAAAAGACTTAGCAGCAGTTCACATGTTTTCTTAAGTGTTTCTGTCACTCCAAAGCCACTCAGTCATTTCAACATAGGCCCGCAAAAAGCGACAAATATAATGAATGAATGCAACTCTCGAGATCTCAGGCATAAGAGACTACTCCACTACGTCAACAAGCTTCCATAATACCGGGGTTTCCAATAGAGATGATATGATTTATAAGTGTCGTTTCGGCCAGTTTTAATATTGTATGTCATCATGTGTCAGTTTACAATTTCACCAGAGAAGATATACTCAAGAGCAACGTTTACAAATTATTTAATTTCATTATGAAGCGCTCGAAGTAATGAAAATATAGCTGCCGTTAAGGCAAGTGTAGCTGAAGACTGCAATTTGTCGATTCGAACAGAGAATGCAACTGTCTCAAACCACAGCCTGGCGAATTTTGAGAAGAGATTTGGACTTGCATCCTTATTAAATTGTTCTCACTCAAGAACTGAAGCCATTGAACCATTTGCTGATTTTACCTTGGAACAACGATTATCAAAAATCGTCTGCTCTGATTAGGCTCACTTTCATCTGATTGGTGCGGTAAATAAACAAAGCTGTCGACTCTGGTGCGAAGAAACACAAATTATTCATGAACAACCATTACATTCACCTAAATTGGCAGCTTGGTGTGGATTTTTGTCGGTATACCTTTGAAATGAAGCATGTGACACCATTAGTGGCAATGGAGAACGGTATAGATCGATGATAGCCTACTTTTTATGGCCGCCATTGGAAGAAGTTGTTCTTGAAAACATCTGATTTCAGCTATTTGCACAGCACAACAATCGATTTATTGCGAGAAAAATTTAGAGAAGTGATCAAAACATTGTGCTATTAAATGCCCTCCAACATTAGGCTCTTTCTTGTGGCGTTATTTGAAATCCTTGGTCTTTATCAATAAACTAGCCTCTCCTCAAGCCTTAGAAATCAATATATATTCAATACGTAATTGAATCGATTGTACTATACTTCACATTAAATAAAAAAAAATTTGAATTTCTTTAACAATTAATTACAAATATAACTAAAAATTATAGACTAACTTGAATGTGTATTTTAGTGCGTAAAATGGATAAAGTTGGGTGACAACTTGACCAACAGGGCTTGTCCGGAAAGTAAAAAAAACTGAGTCGATTAACAAAAATTCTTTTGATTTAAAAAAATTTATTGATCCAATCGTTACAATTTTATAAAAACTTTCAAAATAGTCTTCTCCTGCGTCGATGCAGTGATGCCCGCGCGATTTCCAAACATTGAAGGCGTTACGAAAGTTATCCTCCGAAATAGCTGAATGCCGTTCTCCTCTGTCGTCTCAAAATGCTTGCCATCCCTGACATGACCCATGACTCGTCACCTCTAATTACGTTATTCAAAAATTGGGGTTCACTTTTGCAGATGTTCAAATTTTTTGACGCACTTTCATTCCCTGCAATTTCACCTTGCGGACGTTCAAGTGCTCCGTCACAATGTCATGAACCACAAATTTTGATAAATTTAACATCTGGGCAATTAAATGAATACTTAGTCGACGGCCGCTATTGAATTCAATCCTATTCACATTCCGGACAAACCCTGTATATCCTATATAACCAGTGTCAGATCATCGGGCTCAGCTTACTGTATTTATGTTGGTGAGGGTATGTGAGGTACCGTAATGAAATCTATAGAGGTTTTTATTAGTTCTTGGTATATTCATAGTATGTGGTATTGGCATAATAGAATAGTCTAAATGGATCACCCTCTATAAAAGCCACGCTAAATGAATACCCTTAATATAATTGAATGAAATTTTCGAGCAACCGAATTATGAAAAAGAAAGCAATTATTTATAAATACATACAAGGCGTGCCCCTTAAAGGGTGCCAAATACCATGAATTAAATGTTAAGTGTATGGAAGCTTGAACACGCTGTATGAAAGAGTAAGCCGTATCATGTTATTTTTATCACCCGTGTATCTGTGCAAATTTTTTCATACACGCCCATAACTTTTAGCAACGAAAAGGTCATTTATATACATATAAATGCGCCACTGCGCTAAGCCATCACCGCCAACTTTCCCGATACAACACGATAAAGCTTATAATTTCGTCAATGTTTTCGGGACATTTTGCGATCCTAATTTGCGCCCATTACGCTTTACTTGAGCCATTCTAATGAGATGCGCGGAAGGCGTGTGTATCTGTATGTGGGTATGAACGAGTACTGCGCGGGCATAAATTGCCACTGCCACAAAATGAACAACGCTTACGGTACTATGAAGGTTCCAGAATTTGCATATGAAAAACTCGGGAGAAAATTATGCTGATTTAGGGGAACAAATGATGCAGAGTAGCCCTTAACGGAAAACGTAGACTCGTGCGCGCTTCCCTACTTATTCACAGCGATTTACATATTTGGTCGATGTATATATATAAACGGTATGTATGTGTGTTATTAGAACGGCCTAGCTCGTAAATATGACCTTAAATGCTTTCAATGAATGCCATCAAACACTTACTATACGCCATAAATACGCAAACGCATAAATAAATCGATCAATCAATAAGAGAAATGAAATTGCGCGCCGACAAACACATTTCAAATGCCACTTTAATGGGCGCAAATATGAAAATTATTTCCGCACTTTTTTACTGCATTCGCCATAAGCTGAATGAACGGCCGCTGTGCGTTGAATTAATTCGCAGTTCGGCGCTCCAATTGAGCTATCAACGAACTCGAAAAAAGTAGCTACGATCCGGGGAACAAGTGCTTGAGAATGCCGCTAAGCGTTGTGATATATAGAAGCCGGTGGCGGGTACTTATGAAAAGCTGCATGAGGAGATGGTTAGCGGGATAAGCTGACTGCTAGCAACTACATCTGCCATTTTCGCTGTCTGAAATCGCGATGATGCGATAGAGATAAGGAAGATAAATAATTTATGAGGCGTAATAAATATGCACATGTGTGGCATGTAGTAAGGGTGAAGCTTGTAGCCGTTCAGGACTGGAGTGGAGCGCACAACTTGACTTTACTCAGCAAGAGCAAAGATTGCTTCTAATGTGACAGTTTGTACTTTTCCTATGTTGTTAAGTATTTTTTTATACATTGTGGAAGTTAGTTGACATTTCTATTTTTACGACGGTAGCTTGATAAGCCAGCGAAAAAGACGTACAATGAATGATTTCATATACATATGTATTGTATGTTAATGCTCGAAAATTCTACGAAACGATGTGGCTTTTCCAGGATGCTGAATGACAGTGAAAGTATAACACCAGGAAATGGTGCACCCGATTCCCTAGTCAATGCGATGAAGTAGACGCTCCATTTCTCGACCATATTTCATGTAATTCTCGTCAAAGTTTATAAAACTTGCTGTTCTCAATAACTGTCAACACAAATGAAATAATTGAAGCTTGATGAAATTGATTGTCAGACTTATCACACCGCACTCGTAATTTTGTTTTCATTTGTAAGTATTCCCTCACTTTCGATCGATGTGCTTTTATTGACATTGCTGCTTGAATACAGCTGCGTCTTGCGTCGCCAATCCATTTGCTGTACACACCACTTCATTCACCGCTGCTCTGCTACAGATAATGATGATGATATCGGCAAAACTTTATGGCTTCATGTGGTTCAATTTATAAGTGCATACATATGTAGCTACATTATGCCTTATAAGTATGTACTATAGGTATATATGTTATACAAAATATCTGTAATTTTATCACTGGTTTGACACAGCTGACTTATATTAGTTGAATAAAGTGGAAAGCACAAAACCTTATGGTATATTCGTTAATCAAGTCCTAGAACTGATATTAGTTCTCGTAAATTGCCTTCTTGACCGACTTTAGTTAGAGTAAGCCCGATTCAGGAGATAGTCAGAGCTAATTCAAGTCAGACTACTATTTATTTTTTAGTAAAAATATTTTAGAATTCGAGTTAATCTCGTCACCGAGAAAATTTGAAATCTACTCGAAATCTCCCTGTGCGACTCTGATTTAGCGCCAACTGTTTGTCAGCAGGGAAGTTTTTCACGTTATCCGAACTGATTTAGACACAACAAACTGTCAAAGTGAAGAAAATAAACGTGCAATTAAAATGAAAGTAAAAAATTAAAAAAAATATTACGTAAATATGTGAGAATGGCAGAAGGAGTATCAATAAAAGGAGGGTAATATGGAGTGAGCCTGCCGAAGCCACAAGCTTCGATCGGCTAGTCAAAAACAGCTGTTTTAAAGCAACAGCATTGTGGACAGTCTAGATTAGTGAACAGATTAAATGTAATTTAATCACTTCAAATTTTTGGTGGGAACATGATTTTTCCTTTCTAGGAGGTTCGTTCGCTTTGACAAATAATTTCACACCCGATAGTGTACCGCTAAAAAATTTAAGCTTTCGGGAAATTTGTGTACCAGTATCCTGGAGTCAATTATATTTATCTTTCCTTTAAAGCATATTTTTAATAAAATAGGTCGTGGCTCAAAGTCGTCGAATGTAAAAAGTGTTCACGAAGTTTTTGGCAAAAATTATAACAGAAACCCTCAATAATGTTTGTCTCCAATATAGAAGTGTTACCACTACTGCTAATAACTTTATAAAAACGGAGACTTATAGTAGAGTTTTATTGCGAGCTAGGCGCAAGAGTGCCTGAAGAGAAGATCGATGAAAAACGTTTTCGGACCTGTTCAAGATATTTTAATCGCGTGCTTCAATAAAAGAAGACAAAACAAAACTTCTCACAACTGATTTAAGGGGTTACATTAGTTTACGGGTTTCAAAGAATCGAATTTTTTTATTGTCTTATTAAATTCTACAACACCTCTAGAATATTGTCCTGATTTTCAAGTTGATCCGAGATACAGTCTTGAGAACTTGTGCGCACGAGGCTAGCTAGGCTAAGTGCGCCTTTCTGAAGGCGGTTGGTAAGATTTCTCGAGAACTACTCAACCGATCTTCTTAAGGTTCTTCCAGGCACAATTTCTAAAGACTTGGGCGAAATTTCCCGAAATTTTCACTGAATTTTTCATTGTTTTCCTTCGTCCAAGTACCAAGTTAAGGTTTCTACTAAAAAACATATTTTTCGATTTTAGATGATGTTGTAAGGAGTTACCCTGAAAACACGGGCGAGCGTTTTTCCCAGGGTCAGCAGTAATGACGTCAATTGCAGAGTTTAAAATATATTTTTTTTCAAAGTTTCAGATTTTCTTTGTTAATAATGTATAATAATTTTTATATAAAAAATTGCTGAAAAAATCTTTTACCCAAGGAAATCTATCTAACCCCTTAAGTAGTAATACGACGATGTCTGATGTCCATTTAGAAATAAAAGCTTGTATTTAGTTGGCTGAAAGTTCATATTGAGGTTCTCCATTAGACTTCAAACTAAAAAGGTATAACATAAGAAGCCTTATGGATGTGAGGATCCGGTCTTTTTTGTTGTTTTAGACAGGGTTCTTGTAAGGCGATTCAAAAGATTTTTTTAGTAACCTCAATTTTCTTTAACAAATCCGTTTCCTTTTGCCTTACTCCCAGAATATACAATCAAAGTAAAGGTTTTGTAGGAGCTCTCGATTTGCCTCACAAGATTTTAAAATATCGCTCTTACTAGCCGATCGACATATGTGTTATGACTAAGGAACTTGTAAACTGATTGCGCAAAATTTTGGCTTCAAGTCACCAATCCAACCAACTGCAAACACACAGATCTTCATATAAAATACAATTGAGGTAAGCCATGAGTCGATCGCAACTATTTTGGAGATTTTCAGCATATGACGTGGACTTATATCTATATTTATCTAGCATAAAGCAAAATAATCGAACTAAACTTGGATTAGTTAATTTTAAAGCAGAACAAAAGGACTTAATTTGAATAATAAGAACTCAGTTTGGTTTAAATAAGTCAAGCGTCAAGTAGGATGTGATGGATATACAACTAAAAAGCGATTCTAAAATTTTGAAACAGGGTATCACATTTTACTTTTTTGGGTAATGCCTGGTATTAGTTGTCATGACAATATCTCGATTCTATCTGCATACAATATCAACACCCGCAAAAAACAAAATTTTGTAAAAACACCACAACCTTCATTGATATAATCAGTTGTACAGACTGACTAGCATCTGGTAATCAAACAGATTTATCACACTGATAATTTTGATATACCATATACACATATACTACATGTATAATATATGTATGTAATATAAATCCACATTTAATACAATTAGTTCTAAGGCAGTCTAGGGAGTTCTTGCCACGCACTCTTAAACGCGAAGTCGAAACTGTCAAAGGCGCTGTTTATTACGGTCTGCAGAAAATAAACACATTATATATATGTCACCACCATTATATACCGCCTTTATGTAACCAAAAAACTAAATTGAAGATTGGAAACAGATACTCGCACTTTGTTTATAAACACAAAGTTATTGGAAAAGTGTCACTCACTCACACACACACACAGTGGCTGCACAGCAGCTTGCGTCTGTTACCGCTTTCATTACAGTAATCTGCGGATTATGCCATTCACCAAAGACAACTTCATAGACGCGGCGACAAGTAAAGTAAAGAATGAAGCGGTGGTAGAGCTTACCTTGGCAGGGCTGAGGAGCTTTCACTTTTCCCGCCGCGTGTGGCCATCTCCACTCGCTACATACTCTCTTTCCTTTCTACTCGGTTTCATCACAGTACCGTTGCGATTTATTGAACGCGTTTACGAACTCGTCGCGACGCAGGTGTCACAATTTCCGTTGATATTGTCATGCGCTGTCTTTGGCTTGATTAAAATTTCCCGCTATACGCCATTTACCTGCACCGCCGTCACTGTAAGTGAGCAAAGGGAACATTATAACGGCGTTCGAGCATATTTTGTATTACAGTTATGTGTGCTCCATCAATTTGAGTCAACATATTTCAAGCACTGGGTAGTGGCGCTGCAATGAAAAAAAAAAAATTGAACATATAACAAAAAATATAAATAACAAAAATATATAAAAGTTATAAGAATGTTGAAAAAATCTAAGAAAAAAGTTTTAAAAATATAAAAGAGACAAATAAATATTAAAAACAGAAATCAACAAAATAAAAGCAACAACAATAATAAATATAATAAATAAGACTGCATATCATTACAAAAAATGATAAATTCCGTTTCTGAGTCCACAAAAAGCGCACAAAAATTGAGACTTCCGACCGGAGATTGAGTACGTAAGCGCGAAAAGAAGTCTGCAAACAAAAGCCTCTGCATATTTCTGCACTTTTTTGTTTATTAAATGCTTTGCGTATGCTTATCCGTAAAGGCACTTATGCTCAGCTGGCGCCATGGCGGCGTTAAACGCTGCTCATTAACGGTAATTGCCCTGGGCTTTAAATTGATAACCTCAAATTATTTGCCACACTTAATTCCAGCAAAGGTGATGAGTCATCGGCACCGCTCTACGGCTTCCCCAGAATTTTTTAAGAATATATGTAGATATGTGTGCATGTATTTATGCATGTTTGTGTATTTCTATGCATTTATGTATTTGTATGCGAATTTGTCCACAACTAATTAGCACAAAATGCTGTTAGGCATTTCCAGCACAATTCATCATCAACAACTACTACATATAAACACAGCCACCTATACAAATTATATTGCAAAGACAACAACACACCCATACAAACACATATACATACGCAGCACTAGCTATTTAGCAGTTTCCTTTTGTATTATTAATGATTTGACACTAAAATTTTTGCGCGTCAAGTTTGAGCATGCTACAAGGGCGCTTATGTAACAGCAGCTCTGACAGCAGCAATAACAACGCCAACAGCATATTATTCATCAGCAATCATAGCACACATATAGCTGATCGCATTAGTTATGACACCAATCATAACCGTCATTGTGGCAATCTCAATGAACACATTAGGTAATAATATATTTGCCATTTGATTTTTGGTTACGTATACGCCGTGGCATTTGTTGGCCTTTGATTGGTGTGGCATTATTTATTGCTTGTGGTAATGCTTAATACTGCACAAAGTCATCAATTCAATGCCTTATTATCTAGTAGTTGTACTCAAAGCAGGCTTCACTGCGGCATTATTATTATGTTCATAATGAGCTAAGCGACATGTGACTAATGGTGATGGCGTTGCGGGCCAGCACAGCATGCATAACCTTAAGTGAAGAGTGTGTGTATAATTTAACAGAAGAAGCTGTAGCAGATATTCTCATCAATTATTGTAGTATTCATAGCTTGGCGGTTAGATTTTGCCAATATTTTTCAGATGAATATGTGCACTCTGCTTGTAAATGGAAAATGGATGATTGATTTTTTTCTCAGAAATCTATTAAACTCTCTTTGCATTACCTGACAAGAGATAATTATAGAAGAAAAATGAGTGTAAGATCCTATCATATTCTAATAGTATATGTACTTATTTTTTGGGAATGGAAGACTTAAGTAGTGAAATAAATGTTGCATTAAGGAGTTATGTGCACCTGTGTCACATGACCGTCTTAAATATATTTCTCATCCTTACGAATGAATAAGATTTTCGATTTTTTAAGCACCACTGGAAATGTAAATTTGTTCACAAAAAACATTTTTTTTTTCTGAAGATGTAGTTTTGTCCAAAATTTAAATTTTGAGCACTCCGTGTCTTTTAAGTAGAAAATTTTTAGGCACCATCACATACTTTTTTTCGGAGATTTTTCTGGAGATCAAGTATGAATTAAGACAATACGAAAAAGTAAAAATTAATGTAATTATTGAATTTTTTAATTAAGAATGATAAATGAAATACTTTCACATCACACTGAAAAAACTAGAACTTTTGTAAAAACATTTTAGAAAATAGTTACCAGTTGTTTGAAATTTTTATATTTCTAAGATAACGCGGAAAAATTATAAAAAAAAAGTTTTAGAAATGTCCCTACAACAACAATTATTTAAATCAAAGGTTTAAGGCGAGCAGCTTGTTGAAAGTGGACTTTGTGAAACCTAATTTTAAAATGCGTTTCAAAGTACTTGGAAGCAAAAGGCCAACTCTAAATAGTGTTTTCAAAGACCAACTTTTAAAAAGTTTTCTCAAACAAAAATCTGGAAAACTCGTTTTTTTTTCTTAAATTAAGCTTACACACCGCTATATTTCAAATGATTTGACCAAGTCAGTGAAAACTTTAAAAGTCTTTAAGTTTGCGTTATCAACACTAATATTATAAAATGGAAAGATTTAACTTTTTGAATTGAATAGACTCTCAAACTGATTGAAAAATGTTTTTACCGTTTTGAAGCTAGTCTATTTTTGGTGAGTATAGCCTATATTTTTAAATACGTTAGGGATGCGCACAAAAACGTTGATAATAAACACCAAGGTGTAAATAAAGTATCTAAAAATTCCTTACTATACTATAGATTATAACACAAAATATTGTAATACGACTTTGCAGGACTTGCAATTATCTACAAAAAGTGTCAGGACACCATATGTCTAACTGTTATAGAAACGTCACAATACGTGTTCTTTCAAAAAGAGTGTTATAAATCCTTTTCAAAATTACTTAATAGGCAAGACTCTTATATATCTGTTTAAATAACTTTATATAGCTTTTTGAATTATTCCTTTCGGTCATTCATTGGAAAATTATTACGAACTTATAAATGTAAGTATTTAAAAAGGCAAGTGGTCAGCGGCAGTCATGTCGTGAAATAAAGTGCAGTCGGCCTCACTCGACCAGTTGGCTCCCTACGAAGCGGTCGTGTACAGAATTGAATATAAATAACACTATAAATATACTCTTATACCGAGAATATCGATGATATCAACTGATCTACCCATTCAAACGGCTTTCTTCTTCTTCTTGATTGGCGTAGTCACCGCTTACGCGATTATAGCCGAGTTAACAACAGCGCGCCAGTCGTTTCTTCTTTTCGCTACGTG
>NW_017537267.1:2254407-2264228 GCF_001853355.1 Bactrocera latifrons | reverse complement strand
ATGTCAGCCTTTATTTTTACGAGGACATCAACCAGCTGGGCAGCGGCACCTTCCCAATTAAGGGACCGGACATTCCAGGTGCATGCCCTCAATTCGTACGGCTTTCATTTCCGGTAAAAATATTGACTTCGAATTAGTAGGAATCGAAAAGGATGTCGCTTAGAACCAGGGTAAGGACATATTATACCTTTATATTTCTTTATGTTAGAATCCAATACAACTCATAAATGCAAAACTTATATTTTAAATCATAAGCATTTGTTCAAAGTTCATGTTTGTAGGAATCATTTGAATATATGCGTACATTTTTAAACAGATTCTTCCGCAAAAATATTAGGTTGTCAAATATCTCCCTTTCGCCATTTTTGCTCTTTATTTAATGCTTTATAAAAAGTGTTTCAGTAATCGGATTTAGTTTAAATATGCGCCGTTTCGTTCGTTAATCGACGAGTCATCAACGAACTGTGTGATCTGGCGTTATCCTGGTGGAGCATTACTTCCTTCCTGTTGGCCAATTCTGGACGCTTCAAGCGGTCCAATTGTTCGCAGTAGATAGTAGTATTAAGCGGATGGTCATATGGGAGTAGCTCATATACATGACTCCCTTCCAATCCCACCAAACACACAGCAAAATATTCCTGGCTGTCAATCCTGGCCTGGCCACTGTTTGGAACGATTCACCAGCCTCCGACCACGACCGTTTTCGCTTGATATTGTTGTAAATGATCCATTTTTTGTCGTTAGTTACCATTCACTTCAAAAATGGGGCGAGTTTTGATCGGTTTCAGCAGCCTATCGCAGGCGTTGATTCGGTCTAGAAGGTTTTTTTGCGTCAAATCATACGGCACCCAAACACTAAAGTTTTAGTGTATCCAGTCTATGTTGATATTTTATTAAAAAAATATGCTTTAATTTAAAAAGAATAATCAAAATTGTAAAACTCAAAACATGCGAATGCGAATTGTTCATTATAAATAATTCCTTCAGCGAAATATTTTGTTTGTTTGTGCAACGAAAAACGAACGAACGCCACGAACAAGGTTTCGGTACCAATTTCCCTACTAATAAACATTTATAATCTAATTTAAACATTCATTTTAACACTTTGCATTAACAAATTTATCATAAATGAAAGAAAACTATTTTAGCTTTGCGACCATTGAAATTAGTCATTTATTTCATTATTACACCTCTTTACACATCACTTTGACACATTTACACTTTACACTCACATTTCATTAATAACAAAATTAATTCGCACTGCATTTTCACTAAGCACTGCGTTTACAAATGTACACATCACTAAATATTTCTATTTACTTATTTTAGTAACGCGTTTGCTATTATTTTGCATTATCGCGAAATGACCCGAGACTGACCGACTGCACGAGAAAATTCTAATTGACAATTAACTGCTTTGCATTGAGTACCACAAATGAATTTCTCTACAACAGGAGGGGTGTTGATGCACTTTTAGCGGGAGTGTGCATTCGTTTTTGTTACACACATACACTTCTCCTCCGTGATCGACAGGAGAAAATGTTGGAAAAGCGATGCAGTAAAAAACGAAGGGGTAATGCAGTAGTGCATGAATTACGATTGCATACGTTCACTCACTTGTCAACAAATTTTTTAAACTATCAACAAACTAGGCCTGAGAGAGCACAAAACACACGGCATTAACCTTTAGTGATACATTAAGGGGGTATTCTACTCTAGAAGTCAAATTTTGGGCAGTTTTTTGAATTTTATTAAATAAAAAAAATAATAATAATTTTTACTATCCATTTTTTATGGTGTTTTTATTGATATCTTAAGAATACAGAAAAAAAAATATTCAAAATTAAAATAATGGCGCATCCTGGTGACATTGATCCTGACTCTTCTGTTGGCCTGAAAAATAAAATCAAAAGAAATTCTTAATCAGTAAGGATGCTGTTATAGTCCATATTTCAGGGAACAAAAAATTTTTTTTCTTTTTAAATGGTGACTGCCTGAAAAAAGAAATAATTTTTACGCTTTTTTCTTAAATTTCTGATTTTTTTTTTTTAATATTAAAAACAAAAGATTAAAGATTATATAAAGATAAAGGATAAAGGATATAAAGAAGGTTCACACAAATTTTCAAGTAAATCGGTTGTATAGAACTTGAGATAATGCCGGTACCGTGTGGAAAAAAGTAGGTTCGAGAAAAACGCGTTTAAAAAAGTGGGTCTACCTACCTACCGGGCTGATCCAAAACCTTTGGAGGATATGTTCTAAAACTTAAAATATATGAAAAAAATTCTAAATTTTCAAAATTCTATAGTAGAATACCTCCTTAAATAATATAAATTTGAAAATTTACATTTTAAGTGATAAAAACTTGATTAAGACATACATATATATATATTCCTTTTATATATAAACAAGTAAAGAAGTTCTAAGCTCGGGAGAAACAATAAATTGTATTATATAATCTTGTAATTTGCAAGAATCGAAGCCAAGGAAATATACTTTAAGGTGTAAAACCAATCATATAAAGTAAAGTCAGACGGACGTTCGAGAATTCTCATATTAGTTATATTGGGGCTAGGCCAAGTTTTCGTCCAAATTTATATTTTTATATTATCTGGAGAGTTACAATCTAAGTTTTGTGTTATGTATATATTGTCGCTACTCAGTGCGGTTTGTAGTTTGTTAATTAAATAAATTTTTAGCATTGGAGCTAAGTTGAACTTTGGTCCGATGATGGTAGAAGGCTACCTATTAGATGATACACTCCTCCCTCTATTTTAAAAGTAGACAAAAAATAATATTTCCTTATTTCTTTCGCGCCAAACTAGTTCTTTTGAAAAAGGTTATTGTATGTACGTATGTTGTTTAAAAAATGTACAGAATGTGTGTGATTATTTGTCAACAAATTTTTGATTGGCTGTGGTGGCTCCTGCATATTGAGCAGATCCTATTAATGGCTCCGAGTTGGACGGAAGGTTGTTGAGTATAATCTAGCTTTGTATTGTATCTCAAAGCAAATCTGTTACTATTAGCTAAAACTTGATTACGACCTCTAGTTGCTAATGGCCGTTGTCTTTCTCACTGATCCTGAGGGCGCAGCGAACTCTCAGAGCTCGACTCCGTAGTGAGAGCTTGTATATTTCTAATGTTCAGCTGCACACGTCGAGCGCGTACTTGAGAGGTTCTAAAATTTTGTTTAGTAAGCTGCTATGATAGTCCGTCACTCAACTCCCGCGCAGGTACTTGAGAAGTCCTTAAATTTTGTTAAGCAAGCTCCGCCAGCCCTCAATACTCTCTGGCATGCGATTGCGATGAGTATTTTCTTCGACTTGCAAAACAATTTTCAGTTTCCGATGAAGATTCTCCACCATGGTATGCTTTTGATACCCTCGCCTGGGAACTATTTCTAGAAAGTTAAAATCTAGATCTTTTGGGCATTTTAAAATGAAAAATTTGTAAAAATTTTAAAATTCTACTAATTTTTTCTTAGAGAGTACATTATTACTTTCTTTTAGATAAATTCTTTGAAATCCACCTAAGTTATTTCTTCAATTGGTCAGCAAACAAGTGTGCCTTGGAGTTTTCCTCAACATAATCATACATACATAGATAGAAGCTCTAAATTTTACTTCTTACTTGTTTCTTAATAAATTTGCCTGGAGTATATGTGTAGGGAACAATATAGCCGTCACTACAAGCTCCAAAACTACAAAGACGCCCTTAACAAGTTGAAAGTGAGTTTCACGTAAGACTATGCAGCGCTAGTGGTGGAAGAATTTCAATTAAAAACTTTGATATTTTATACTTTACGCAAATATAAGTAGCATGCAACTTTTATTTCTTGTTAACTTTGCTTTTTTAGTTTTAAAGATTACCACGAATTGCGGAAGTGTTAGAGATACACGCTGTGCAATCACTGACGACCCAACTTCAAAAACTCTAGTAACTAGCGCAAAACTGTAGAGACCCTGTAAGAAAAATTTGACGGAGAAAACTCCGACTCATTTATATACATATGTATGTATATATTTATACAGTGATAGTTTAGTAAAAGCAACACCAGTCTTGGCAAACTAACACACAATGTTTCAAAAGATTCTTCCCTCTTTTGGTCCAATTATGCTCGCATTTATTGACTTTATATCACCAGCATCAAAGTTTAAATGAAAATTTCCTGCAGGGTCACATAACATCGTTAAGTAAATATTTTGCTTTAATGCTTATGTATTTGTACGTATTTACTAGCCGAACTTTTCACACTTGGCCAGGAAATTAAAGGGAAATATTTTCTGCATCCTTAAAAAATAAACTGTGCAAATAAAAGTGTCGGAGAAAGTTTGCAAATTTCACTTAAAAGTGGTGTTGCTGTTGTTGTTTTGCTCTTTTCCTTTGCAATATCTATCAGACAGTTTCTTGTTTCACAAACCAGTGCTGATTCGATATGGAAATGGGAATAGTTTTCAGAAGAAGTTTGCTTTGTAGAATATCAGAGCGTTCCACAGATAAAAAGATTACCGAAAACAACTAGTTCAAATTAGGGCTTTGAAAATTATTTGCCTAAATATCTTGTTGTCAGTATTTTATGCGCACAATTTGCCGGTATAAATGTACGAATTGTAAAATATTTAGTACAATTTATTATTGTATACCCAAAACTGCTACTAGTACGAATATAGGTTGGTTTTTAGGGTTATAGGCAAATAAGTATGTTAAAAAATTGTGTGAGATTTAATGTTTGGATAAAATTTAAGTCATTTGGCACCCGTTATTGGGTCGTAGGAGTTCGAATTCTTGTTTCCGATTATCTTAGCGCACCCCCCATTAAAAGCAGTTTAACAAAAGAGGTGTTCTCTTCTACATGATCTTTTTTAAAACTACAGATGATAAATAGCTTGCGAACGCAAACAAAACCAGATACTAACTAATTTAGCAGCTTGAGGAATCCATTCGGAAAAGTTCTCCCCACAAATGCGACGATTGTCACGCAATATTGGTCATATATACCAAATTCATGTAAATTTTTGACAACTGAGTTTTTGGTTTCTGAAAAATGCTTTTTTCTTTCCATTCATGCTATCCACATGCATGAGGAGCCGTGGAATATATCCCGTCTCATCTGGCTGAAGGCTGGGTATTCTAAATAAATAAATTTTCCTGCATCTCATCATTTTCCGAGCATGCCCTGCATACCACCGAATCTACTTTTTCAATTTTGTAAAAGTGGGGTCGTAAGGGTTGGTGCCCTGTAATGGCCCCAAAAATATTGCTAAGTTCCGTTTTGTCTAGAAGTATAAGATTTTTGATCTATTCTTTATTAACACGACCCTAAAGAAACTTTGTGCTATGACCAGTGTTGCTAGTGTTCCAAGACCTGAGGTGTTTCTTTAGGGTGTATTGCTTTAAACAACCGTTTATAGAACCAAATGCTCTGGAACAGCTTACGATAGTTGTGCTCTCATCTGCCTCCGAGCGGGCTGCCTTTACACTTYTCTCCTAGTCATATATAATATAATATATCTGGGTATTCATATGATATTAACCGAGTTACCCCTTGAAAGTGTTATTGCCTTAGCATCAAAGTAATAATGAAAAAGTTGGCTTTACGGTGAGTCTTAATTACTTACTGGTTACAGCGGAAGCCGTCTTGGAGCCTTATGTTATGCCAATAATTTCAGACCGAAACACAGTATTGTGGTCATTTAGTCCATTCTGGCTCCTCCTACTTTACTTGAATATGTACTGGCCAGATATTGAGGATACCAAAGCATCAATGTCAATGTAGGTTTCCTTGTGTTCGTAGTTCACAGCAAGCAGGCCCGATACCAGGGTATTAATGTAGCACTTTTTCGATATTGGTATCCACCATACCATCTAAATATATGTTAGTTTTGAGCGGATGGCAGTTGTTTACAGCCAATACCATGTGGGGTCATTCTGGTTCCCTTCCATACCTCGCCCACCCGAGATGCTGCTTCGCTAAAGGCTGTCGCAGCCACCGTTCACGGTTTTTAAAGGAGGCTTGCTTCGGATGTCACATTTATCTCTCGACCGCTCGTTTAGCTGCAGCCACTTCCGATACGTCCAAGCGACAGTCTGCCTTCAGCTTCCTAGTTAGTACTGACTTGATTCTACCCCTTGTAGAGTCTTTCAAGAGTTTGGGAGATGTTTCTTTTCAAGAGCAAGCAATTCCTCTGGATATGAAAGCTCCACACACGTCGCTTACCAGCATGTTACCACCGACGTACTTTCAGGCCTGCCAGCGCCTTTAAGGGTTGGTTGCGAGATTAGACGGTCATCCATTTCAGATGGTTATCACTGCATAACACTCACTTGTCGGAATACCGCAACCATGAGTCCAGGGTTTTATCAAAATCCCAAAGGGTTTTACTAATCTCCTACTCATTATCCAGTTGCAAAACATAAAGTCAAGTCCAAGAGTAGAAAGTCCGTAAAGCCCGCAGATTATTTATCTGTACCCATGGCCTTGAAATCGGCCTGCACTACATCCCCATATCATTTTATTAGTTACCGATTCAGGTCAGTTAGTTCCGAGTGGCGTCACCAGAATTCATGACAACGCGATGATAGGAAGCGTAGCTGCAAAAGTGAACCATAAAACATAGACTAAGTTAATAAATAGTTAAGTTATAGCATGGACAGACGGCTGCATTAATCAGGATTCATTCAGGAGTTAGTGCAGATCACTCCGGATTAACGCTGCCGTCTGTCAAGACTATAATACTCCAATAGCGAATGTAGAAACAAAACGTTTTTTGAAATCATAAAAAGTCCCACTTTAAATTTTCGTGTAAAAGTAGGTAAAAGAGAGCAGACATGTAAAATAGTAGGAATTAAGTTGGCCTTAGAAGGAGGAATCCAAATAGTGAAAAAGGTAACTGTTTTCAGCAAAGTATGTAAATATGTATCTACATATTGCTGTTGTTATTTCCATTACTACTTCGTACACCTATGTATGTATATATATACATATGTATGTTCATACATCTAATTTTTTAATGCGTTGTTTGTTGTGTAATAACTTTTAGTCAGTAAGTTGTTAACACATGCATATGAGACCATAAACTTGCTTGCAAAGTAGCAGGGATTTGCAAACTTTCGTCTACAATAACAACATACATACATTATTGCACACACATGCATATGCATGATAGTGCAAAGCCACCACATGCGACACATGTACTATGCGGTGGCTTTCAAGCGAAGATTTGCATTGCAAGCGAAGTTGTTGATTTCTTGTAAACGAAGCGTTGAACTTCTTATACAGCTCATTCGAGTTTTGCTCAACTAAATACACATATCTCTACCCGGATTTGCGTCTTTTTGTTTGTATCATAGTTAAGCTATATTTTCTTAGAGTTTATTTCGGTGTGGCGTCGTTGTTGCAAGAATTTTCCGTTGACGCTTGTTGTTGTTTTGGCATTTCCTTTAACAACAAACCAAATTTACACGAAAATGCAAATTTTGCTATTTTTTGTGCGTCGATTATTTCGCACATGACACATGTTGTTGTTATTTTTATTGTTGTTGTTGTTATTCATGATAAATACTTATCTTGCTGTGTTGCTGCTCCTTTATTTTCTATGTTTTTTTTTCATTTTGTTTTGTTTTCTGCTTTTGTTTTCACGTGGCGGTAGATGCGGTTTCAAGTTGTTTATGCACACTTTTTTTTTGGTGTTGTTGGTTTCGCAACTTTTGTTATGGTTTTTTCATGGGGCGCAAAGCAATTATAACAAAATTTGCGGCATTAATTGCAATACAGACATGAAGACCGTTCCTCTTCTGTCATTTCTTCCCCCTCTTTCCCCTTACTGTACTGTATACAGCTAAGATGGCTGGATTTCAATCACAGCCTTTGGCTGTTGTGAGTCGGGCACGGTCGTGTGTGTGCATTTGATGTATGTGTGTGTGTATATATATTTATATGCATGCGTGAATGTATATATGCCCTCATATCCTCCACCACAATTACTGGCAGCGTTGAAATGCAAAATTGTGGACTATCACACATACACTCACTAATGCACACACACACATACATATTTGGTACATAAATTTACAAACGTCTAATTACTGACATTTTCGACGGTTGCATTAACGGCACTTAAGTAGTTCTAAAACCTATTAAAAGTATTAACCTGGATTATGAAAAGAAGTTTTAATCCAATATTAAATGAAAAAATTTCTCAATTATTCCGTAATTTACTTATGCTAAATTGAGTTGTAGGAATTTTAAAATATGCCGTGTGATGCATTTTGGTTAGGGAGGTGTATCACATAGCAGCAGTTATATACAATTAAGCAGCTAAACAGGGGGAAGGATGTAGTAAGAATGCTATTACTGATAAACCTCTGAACACTAGCTTGATAGGAAATAAACTTATTACTAGTTGATTTTAAGGAGCCGACAGCCTTATTTAAGAACGATCGGTTGTGATCAAAGGAGTTCGCGTAAAAAAACGTCAGCTCAAATATAAAATATGATCCATTTCGAGGTTAACTACAGTTTTAAACAAAGAACACAGGAACTCCAAATTTAGAGAGGAATGTTTATTATCATTCGAAAGAAAATTCCTTCGCATTTATTATTTGAAGATTATCTCCTTCAGATGGTTCATCCGTTGAGTCCAATTTTCGACTGTCCACAGTCTTCGTGATCTATTCGGTGGAAGATTATCTAATAATGAATGCAGGGTCTTAAGATAGATGATGGTGTCATGAATACTACTTGGATCACCCGTTATTACCATGGACCAGGTCATTGCAATAGCTCGGAGGCTAAAAACTAAATAAATCGCTAAGGACTAAATAAATAAATCGGAAACAAAAATRGGGTGAGAAAAGAATTTGACCTGAATTAAGTTAACTTTGGTTAGGTTAATTGGGTAGATCCTTAAGATACTGATCACATTTGGATTGTGAAGCCAAACTAGTCTTGAAATATAATATCATGTATGGATTAAGCGCCTTGAGGGATTACATTTCACGGATTCAAAAAATCATTTTTTTTATTGTTTGATTTATTTGTATAACGTCTTTGCAATATTATCCTCAAATTCATCCAATTAATAGTTTTAGAGCTACAGTCTTGGGATGAGTCATGATTTCTCGCGTACAACTCAACAGATCTTAAATACATTTTCCATAGATCATAGAGTTAAAATTTACAAAGTCTTGAACGAAGAATTATTTTTTTCAATTTCATGTCGAGAAATTTTGATCAAACTTTGCTTTTTTTTTTTTTAAACGTCTGCCAAAAAAATTCACTTTTTTGTGTCTTTCGTCTAAAACCAAGTTTATGGTCTTAATTAAAACAGGTTATTTTAACTTCAGACGATCTTTTGAGAAGTTCTACTGTCAACGCGGAGGCACCTTTTTCCGAGTGACTGCCATAAATAACAACGTATTGGTTTGAATATAATTTTCACAAAATCTTTGTAAAATTCGATTTATCTTTGGAATAACATAATAATTTATTTTGAACAAAAAATCTCAGTGAATATTATTATATTAGATTGTCAAAAAAGTCTTGCGGTATTTTCGTTGTAGTTTCGTAGTTGGCGCTGAGTTCTACTTTTATTCGTCGCATCGGATCATGCTATATCTTTTTGGAAAGCTCATTTCACGCGCTAACACGTGTTTGATTGATGGCCGTTTCTTTTAAGTCGTTCGTGAGTTATAGCGTCGCAAACATGGCGCAAAATAAATAGAAAATACGGCATATTTTACAGTACTACTACGATAAAGGCAAAAATGCATCTCAAGCCGCCAATAAAATTTGTGCAGTTTATGGACCCGATACAGTT
>NW_017537267.1:2212330-2254327 GCF_001853355.1 Bactrocera latifrons | reverse complement strand
TGGTCGAAAGAGACCGGCATAGTAGCAGCCGTAGCATCGGTCAAGAGCTGGGTATGAGTCATCAAAAAAAAGTTTATGAACAATTGAAAATTCAATAAAAATACTGCAAAAATACCGCAAAAATATATTAATATGAAAATATAGTGGAAAAAAGTGGTTTTTTGCTCGAGGAAACCCATGTAACTACCTAAGCCCATCCCTGATCTGATGATGTTTACTCTGAAGTCCAAACGACTTCTACAACTGGAATCCGGAACAATGAGTTAAGAGTTCTACAATTTTGGAAAGGTCAACCGCAGCATGAGCTCGGTCTTACTCGTAATTCGTCCCGTCCAAATGTTTAAGGTCTCAGCTCAGACAAAGTATTTAGGACAATACTAAAGCCTTTGGAAATGGTAAAAATTGGGAAAAACCATAGTAGGTTGAAACCCATTAGAAAATAAAGATACAAAAACAATACAATTGAGGAATATAATTTAGGAGCCGCTGAAGATATCCCGTCTCAAGCGTCTAAAGGCATAATCTCATACTAACTTTATGAAATTGGGATCTTATTGCTGCCCCTACAATATTACGTAATATGTATTTCCCGAGAAAGAAGACTTTTGGCCTGTGTGAAGCTAAATACTTACTTGAGAGCCTCATTTTAATGCTTGCATAGATAGCTTGAGTATATCTACCTCGTTTAGATAAATTCAAGAAAAATTATATCATTTATTCCTTAAAAATAGCTAGTTGGAAACTGGTGTTAGACCCATAG
The DNA here is from genome assembly GCF_001853355.1 of Bactrocera latifrons. NCBI lineage: Eukaryota > Metazoa > Arthropoda > Insecta > Diptera > Tephritidae > Bactrocera > Bactrocera latifrons. Next base: position 2,253,567 of record NW_017537267.1, on the reverse strand, counting down.
TCTCTAAAGCAAAATTGTTCAAAATGATTTATAGAACATTTTCGACAAAAATTTATTTACTGCAGATTCTTCAACCCCAATTTGATATTTTTTTTTTTTTATTCAATCAATCAAATTGAACTAAAACCTTTGTAGACTGTTATATTTCAGAAACAGGAATAGGAAACGTAATAAAAACAAATCACCCACAAACATTTTTTTATGTGAGCATTTGCATCCAAAGCGTTTTTACTGCTATATACGAGTAGTGCCCATCATCTGGTTAATGGAGCTACTATTTCACACAGCACACTTCAAAGTGCATCGACCTCGTAGGACATGAAAATTATGTATCCAGTATGTTAGTAGTTTGGAATAGCCTGAATCGAATTGACTGCACAACGGAGATTTTCTTTTTTCTCAAATTGACATTTTCCAGAATTTACCTTCGTCTACCTGTTAAGCAGTTCAATAAACCTATAAATATTACTCATCTTTTTGTTGCAGCTGCTGGTTATATTCATATGTGGCTTGACAACTCATAAATATTTTTTCGTTTTCTGCATTCAAAATCAATGGACTTCTCTTGTAAAGTCAAACCACAAACACAGACAGTACCGCTAACTGACTTCAAACACACCAACAGAGTGAATTTTATTGCTTTTAGGTTTTTTATCGCCTGTCTTAGAGTCGCTGGCAACTGCCACATCACGACACGCTCAACGCTAAATCGTGGTAAGGCACCAGAGCAACAGCAGAAAAGCACTTCTTATGTGTACAATCTATAAATGTCAAATATTTGCCAACACAAATCATTTTTCCCTTTCTTTCAATGCCAATAAATGGACCAAACTGTGCAAGCGATTCATTCGACTTCACTTCACCGTTAGGTCGGCCACAGCCAAAAACAAGCCATGTGGTGGCTAAGTGAACATTTCTAGGTGTCCAGTACAATGTATGATATGAAAATGTAACAATATAGAACTGGTATTAAACTGGTTGTAAAGTGGACCATTGTGAATCAAGTGTACAAAGAAGAAAACAATTAAACTTTGATTCCAAAAATTAATAATAAAGTTTCTTATAATCATCTCCTATAAGACTTGCTCCAATTTTGTAGGCTCTGACATTATTCTTGGGAAGACTTAACTGATTAAGGTCTATTTAGGACATTTCTAGCCTTGGCAGATGAAAGTAATGGAACTCCTTTGGATATTTTAAACCGGCAACGATTCAACTTAGGACTTTATCACTACTTCCAAGTGGTTTAATATATCTTCTTTTGTGGTTTGATATTAATGACGCTGACCCTGAGATCATATAAAATGGCTTGTATTTAATATTGAACCACTTTAGAATATGGAACGGATATTCAATCTGTAAATACCACATACTTTAAGTAGTCTTCTAGCATTATATATATAATATATATTATTTGTGAAAACTTCGATTGTAATTATTGTTTTTGTAGCGACAGAATTTTGCCGAGTTGTCCTTGGTCGGATCCGGGTCCGTTCCGCTTACCTAGACCCAACTGTATTGTGAACGGGTTAAATCTCTATTCTCCCACCTCGGTTCTTCCACCTCGATTATTATGGCCATATAAAAATCCTGGTCCGTTCCGGTTGCGTAGACCCGACTGTCTTGAGAATTGAGAAAGTCTCTATTCTTCCACCTCGGTTCTTTCACAGATTCATTACAGTGGTGCTTCTAAACTTGAATTTGAAGATTTGCGAGAACTCATTATAATAAAGAAGGTTCAGTATGGTGAAGTTCCTCAAGTTTATTGTGGATATAAATCATTTCTAAAGAGTGGTTTCATGCTTAAAATTTGAAAACAAAGATAAACTGCTAGAAATTCTAGTTTTATAGACATTTTATCGTTTTCGTATGATTCGAGAGTTGTGGAATTTTATCACTTCTACAATAATATACACCTTTTTTCAAATGTATTTTCGAAGAAAAAGTCTGCTTGTTTTGGAACATTATTTTAGATCATTGCTTTCTTGTAGGACCAGTACTACTCCATAATGGACTAATACAGCAGTTTCGGCAGTTCCGTTCCCCCTCCTAGAGGTACTTCACTGTTGTAAGCGAATTTGTGTTAGCGCTGCTTTCAAACACAAAGTTCAATTCACACTCCCCTTTTATAAACTTCGCCATATTTGCGCTGTTGGCAGACAAATCGAAATAAAGCGTGAATAGACTGTCATAAAACAAACAAGCAGCGGGCAGAAGATATTGAAAATACGATTTACCGATTCCTATTTGGCATTGACACTCACTTATGCGCGTATTTATGGCGGATATATAGATGAAAGATATATGTGTGCGCATGAATGGAATTAGTATTTTATATGCTTTTGCATATAATATATATATACATACATATATGCATATATAATGGTGATTTATTTGAACATATAAACACATAAATATATGTGCACTCGGTTCATAATTGAATGGCAACTGGTGGATGTGTGAAAAATGTTCGCGAAAATTTTTAGTGAAATTTCAAAATTAATGTGGCGCCATTTGCTTTTCAGTTTCGACTAGATGATTCTTCAGGACACAAATACTCAACCACAAATAAATTAATGACTTGATTTATGGCAAGGCGGGTTACAACCGAAAAACGCTGAATGCAGGTCACTAACCGAAGAAGCTTCTGATGAAATAAATTAAAAACATCATATATTTAACAAATATGGGAAAACATATTAAACATTTAAAGTCATAAAACAGCGAAAACAGATAAGTTAATCTAGAGGAGTCGACAGACTTCGATGAAAGCAAAGAAAAGCTCAAGCTCATTTGCTTTATAGAATATTGATAGGGAAAAAACTACTTTTTGATCATTAAAGTAGATTTTTCTGCTTAAAATTTTCTCAAATCAACAACCAAAAAAAAAAAAAAAAAACTTAATAACTTTTTGATTTTGACAAAATGACAGCATCAAAAAAATTTTATTTATTCCATCATTACCCGATAAATGTGGCTAAGAAGATCGTGGGAAAATTTTAAGCCTTTCGGTCCAACCGTTTCGTAGAACTTTTCTCATCGACTATGAAAAAAGCGTTTCGTGAAAAACTTTTTTTGGAAGCTTATTACACTGAGGAAAGAAATTCACACAAATGCGTTCATATCTCAAGGGTATATATGTAGTATATGTAACACTTGAATCGAATTAGGGTAAATTCGGTTGGTGACACATTCCCCAAACCGCGTTTTATGCTAAACTAGAGGACCCGTCGACGCTTTACTGTGGCTGACAGATAACACTACTACTGCCATCAATATGATTTCTATTTGTTCCATTATAACTGTTAGTTTATGAGATACAACATATTTGTGAAATAACTTGTGTTAGCTTACAAAAAATTGGATCATAAAAGCATTTCGTATGTTAATAAAGCATTGCTTTTTGGGGAAAACACTGTTGAATTAGGATTCTGTACCAGAGAAATCAACCCTTGAAAAGAGATTTACTAAGGAGGAAAGAGGCAAAATATGCACCGAGGACAATGACGTTCTAAAGAGATGAAAGCGCTGAGCAAAGTGCGTGCCTCGTAAGTTCAAAATGCAACAAAAGCAACGAATAACTAATTCTGAGAAGTGGTTGAGTGCTCAATAATATTTTCCTCGGTGAGTGACAATATAAACATGGCTCCATCATTTCACACTGGAGTCCAATCGACAGATAGTATAGTGGACTGCACATGATGAACTGGGTTTCAAACGTGGAAAGACGAAAAAGTCAGCTGGCAAGGTTATGACATCAGTCTTTTGGGATGCACGATCAACTGATTACTGAGCTAGTTATAATCGATTGCACTGCGTATTTGTTTGCAGTTCTCCTCTACTATTCCAAATATTTATCAATTATATTATTTCTGAGGAAGCATCTGTTTGAAATTGTACTCATATAGTTCATCGTTTACGTTTAAATATTCCTCTAAATTCAAAGTGCCACAGATGGAACCACGGTTTCCGACGAACGACCGCGCTCCTGCGTTTGCAATGTAAGCGGAAAAAATGTAATTACGAACGACATCACATTAGAAACCTCAAAAATTACAGTAACAATTACAATAATTTCCAAAGTTTCCGATCCCTCAATTTATATAGCATATAGTTATATGCAATAGTGATGCGATCTGAACAAGTTCTTCGAAGATTGCATAATTTCTTTAAGCTAACTCACACCAATTTGATTTAGATATCTGTCACCCGATGTCAGCGTTTGCGACAAATAGGCAGCTTCTTGGGTAGTAAAGGACGAACAGACGGACAAAATCGAATATCTTTCGAATGATAATTAAATTTAAAGTTGACGTGTTTTTTCTTTAAAAAAGTAGGAAACCTCGAATTGGATTTCCCTTTATAAAGAGCTCAGGGAGAATTTTTTCCTGATTCAATTGATCTTGAGTAAAAAATAATTAGAACCTTAAGGTATCATTTTTTCGGGGAATAATCGTTATATATGATATATATAAGTGCGTTTGACTGACTATATTCAATCTGAGGCAGATCTTAAGGAAATTAAGTAAGCTTATTTTTACGATTAGAAATTTCATAGTTCTGTTCATTAATTTCTTTTCTATACCCGTTTTATTCCATTTTTATAGTACAAAATATAATCATACTTCTATTTGTTTATAATTCTCATTTGATTTAAACTCCAATTCAAGGTTTAGGGGTAACTGGGTAAAGGCAGAGCCTTTTAACAAAATTATATTTGAAATGATATTTTCATAACTTTTAAAATGTGACGCAGTAGAATGGAAATTCCATAAATCAAAACTGTAACGGAGTTTATTTTCTCTTATCTAATGTAACGGTAAACGCGCATATCAGCAAATCTATGAGAGGCGCACCCAAAAACAACACCCAAATTGCCCAAAACGAGCAGCTACTTTGTAAACTTTACATAAAACTCTTGAACACACGCACACGCCGATTCATACATATAATACCTGTAAATGTAACGGTACTGCAGCATTAGCGCAACACTACAATATTGGCTAGCAAAACGATGCCCTGCTGCTAATGCCATGACCAAAAGGGACTTACAAAACTCATTAGTGGGAATCGAGTGAAATCATTTGCACCCAAAGCACCAAAGGCAACGGTAGGCAAAATGGCTAACAACAACAACAACAACCAGAAGTGAGATCAAATTAAGTGAACCAGTGAAGTGGATATCCAATTGAGTATATCTGTTTTTCAAAGTTGCAAAGGCGAAATAGGGAAAAAATGCAACAAAAACAACACAAAGCGAGCAAGCCGTGGCTGGCTAACGGACAAATCGCAAAACAATCGAAACAATAACAAAACCACACAAATTAAACTTTGGCGCATAGGGAAATTGTTTTGGCGAAAACTCCACAAACGCTTCAAAATTTGGACATTGGCAAACCGCTTTCCCCCCGCCCCTCGCTCGACGCTCACCAACAGACAAGTCTGCGTAGTGCGAGAGGAGCTTGCGGCAGCGGTTGGATTGGTGGGTTCCAGTAATCAGCAAAACAAAATGACTGCAAATGTTGTAGCGCAGTAAAGGGAGCGTGGTTGCTGACACACACGCTTATATAAATATTTAAAATTCTATRCATGTGTGTGTGTGTGTGTATATGCAACACAGTGGAACACCTTTGCCGCGCCGCATTTGTAATGCAAAACTAACGGGGCTTAATTTTGAAGTGAGAATTACGTAATTCCACGAACTTTTGCGCCTTTGAGGGCGAACACAGCGCCACGCAACAAAGTGGTGGCAACAACAGCAACAACAACAATTTCTGCACATCACTAAAACGCCATTAAAAGCTTAAAATATTAACAACTTTATGCGGCGCAAATACCTTTACACACACATAGACATTTATATATATAACTACTTGTATAATATATACCGTTATACTTATATAAAGCACAGCAACAACTAGTAAATGTGTGTTTAGTTGTGCGGCGGATTAATGCGATTTGTCGCAAGGGAATCAAAAATTTAATACCCACAAAACACACGTACACACACACACACACGTAAAAGAGCGTGTTCACAGTTAAACTTTATATACCCAAAAATAGCACAACAACATCAAAGTAGCAAAGTTGCAAAGTAAAAACACCGAACAATTGACAGTGCGGTGCAAAAACAAAAAAACAATCACAGCTACTATTAAACAGACATTAGCAACAACAATTAACAAGTGACGCAGAAGCAGCAGAAGCAGCAGAAGCAGCAACAACGACAATTACTAAATACCTTTACAAAAACTACTAACAGCTCTTGGAAGGTGTGGCAGCTGTTCGTACTTGGCTTTTGTTGTAACCCAGCGCAACATGTTGGATGAAAGGACGTTGTTTTTGTACAGCTAAAGCTGCTTTGAAACAGCGCAAATTAAAGAAACAAGGAAAAATATGAAAACATTTACTTCGGCTGTCCCGAAGCTTTAACCCTTTTCGCAGGTGCTACAGTGATGCGAACTGAAGCATTTCTTTCGGAAATTGTAGTTGCTGCCAAATTTCGGAAAGATTCGATAGCACCAAATACACAAGGATGCCATTTAACTAATTTCCTCGGAGATTGCATTATTAGCATAGCAAATTTCGGAAAGAGTTCCTTTCAATTAAAAATTAAATTTTCATTTTAAGGGCTTGATTTTTGTTAGTCCATTTACATGGCAGCTATATGCTATAGTGATTCGATGTCGGTGGTTGCGACAAACGAGCAGCTTATAGAAAAAAAGATTTGTGTAAAATTTCAGATCGATATCTATAAAACTGACGGGCTCCCATATACAGACATACATACATATAGACAGAAATGACATAATCGACTCGCTGTACATTTGCATATGGGTGAACCATTTCGATGTTCCCTACTTTTTTAAAGTAAAAAACACAGAAACTTCAAATATAATGGGAAATGTTTGTTATCATCTAAAAGAACATTATTCGACATTTATTTTTTAAGGTTATCTCTTTCAAATATTGGCCGCGGCTAAGTCTCACATGGTCCATCCGTTGAGTCCAATTTTATATGACTCGTTCCAGCAGTTCCACTGCGAACTGGCGAATGACAAGCGTTATATTTCGTTGCAAAGCCTGAATCGAAGCGGGATTGGTCGCATAGACTTTAGAACTTACATGTTCCCATAGGAAAAAGTCTAACCAATCCAATCGACCAGCCCAAAACGTGAAATTATCTGCTTACCGACACTTCTGTCAATAAGTCCATTGATTGATGCGATGAGTGGGAAATTTTGCCGAGATTACAGCTTTAATTTCATTCATCAAATAGTCGGTTATCATGGCGCAATAACAGTCGCTATTGACGGTTACGTTCTCTAAACAGCGCAAACTACAAACTGGGCCAAACTGTTATTTATTTTTGGAAGAAATGGTCTCTCTTGGAATTCTTTGTATTGCTCTTCGTCCCAAATGCGGCAATTTTGCTTGTTTACCCATTGAACCAGAAATGGGCTCCATCGCTGAATTTGGCTTGAAAACGTCGAATCGTCATGGAACTTTTCGAGAGTCCATAGAACGAAGCGAATATATGTATAACTAGATAACCAATTATTTCATAAAATGTTATTTATACAGTGAAAATTTAATTTCCAAATAAAGGAAAAAACGTTTTTGTCGGTATAAGAATCCAACGGATTGTACTTGAGGTTTATTTTTTAATTGTTCATACAAATAAAATTATTTGGAAAAAATAACGAATTTAAGGCTGCTTTCTAAACGTCTGGTCACCAGCCTTTCTGTCCAATGAATAGAGTTGTCCGCTTAATAGAGCGCCCATTTAATAGAGATTTCACTGTATTTTTTATTTATGAATTAGTTTTACTATCCTATCTTCTAAGTTGGTTCGAACTGGACACAGCTTGCTAAATTTTACTAAAATCGGTTGAATCGCGGACAAAGAATGTACACGTATTATTTTTATATTCGAAAAAGCTTAAATCTTCGAACAAAACTCTGTGAACTAGCTTAAAGGAAATTATAAAGAAGGAATATGCTATTTTTTAATCTTTATTGAAGTTTGGGTTCTCTGTTAGCAAAATTACCAAAACAGTAACATTACGAGTGCCTCTAATCCAATACCGGCAATTATGAATACTGACGTGACAATTTATCTTATCGCTGAAACTACTTAGGACTGCGAACACGACCGTAAAATAAATCCAAATGTTGGTGAAGATTGTGGGATAAAAAGCTTTATAACCATTTGCTAAATCTATAGAATCGATGGAAAGGTAGTCTAGAGAAGGCGGCAGATATACTTGTATTATAAAAAATTTAATCATTATTTGTAACGGGGTTTTCAATAGGAACGCTAAAAAAGTAGACGGATAGGGACAGCAAACGACGCCATATGTTTTCCCGTCCTTTTGATATTCTCTTCACTTAGGTTTGCCACTTCATCATGGAAAGATATACGATTCAAAAACGAGTCCAAATAATTAAAATTTACTACCAAAATTGGAAGTCAGTGGCCTCAACTTTAAGAGCGCTACGTGTAATTTCTGGTCGTCATAGTCGTCCCCTCAGATCACCAATTGAGCATACAGTGGAAATATTTTAATTCACAGGCACAGTATAAAATGTTCTCGTGCTATTGAGACAAAGAATTCTCGAGAATATTGCTGCTGCTAGGGCGTCAATTGAGGAAGACCCAAATCAATCTCTCAGACGTCGTTCTCAAGCGTTTTCATCTCTGTAAGGTCGTCGTGGCGACTTTTGTGAAAATATGGCGGCCTACATCCTTACAAGATCAAATTGACCCAAGAACTGATGCCGCTTGGCCACCAGAATCGTCCCTTCCGGCTGAATGTCTTCGTCAATAAGCAAAATATACATTATTGGTCAGACAGCAATCCACATGTACTCCACGAGTTATCATTGCATATCATGGCGTCTTTAGCCTTATTTCGACCGTGATGATCAAGACCTGCACGTTACTAAAAATGGGAATAGCTTTCGCTCAATAATACCCAAATATTTTTGGCTCAAATTGGATAATATTTACAATATGTGGTTCCAACAGTGCGGCGCCTCTAGGCGCACAGCAAATGTTACAATCGAATTATTGAAAACCAAGTTTGTGGAATGTGTTGCCTCACGAAATGGCGCCTGGCCGCCTCGCTCGTGCAATTTGCCGCTGTTTGACTACTTCGCGTCGGTTCATTTATTCTTGAAAGCCATCGAAAATTGCGTTCAGCGTGTGGACTTCTGCAAGCGTGGCCCTGGTGACTATGCAAAAGAAATCGAGTTCGCTAAATAATGGCTTCAAATGTACTTTCAGAGGAATAAAAACTTTCCTTATTGATAAACCCCATTATATACTAGACTTTAATATATACTAAAACAGATATGTAAAACTAACAATTTATAAAACCGAAAAATATTTGAACATACATTTCAAATAGCTCGGTTACGCCCGTAGCACGCTGTCCCTTACTTGTTTTTCTTTCATCATTTTGCCACTGCTGCCACAGAACGGCTACCCAAGTAAGAAGCTTAATTAAACATACCAATGTCGACAGTATTGAGGTCAGCAACATTTTGTAGCAAGAACAGCTGTAGCAATAACAGCATAAGGCCAACAACACTAGCAGGCAACACTTCGGCAGACAGCTTATTGTGCAGTAAATTTACGCTCGCCCTCTATTTAGGTACAAGTAAAAGGCTAAAATTTGCATAAATACCCAATTGGCAAAACGGATTTTAATTACATGGACACAAAATAGACTCACACTCACGCACACACATACACACACGCATATACAGACGCACTTGTATGCGCAAATATATGTACTGTGTATGCATGGAGTCAAAATTATAACCGACTTTTGCACCTAAACACACACAACCGTGTAAATAACTGTGAATTTCGTTGAAGTGTCCTGCCGGTGAGTGACATAGCTTCCTAAACTAACAAGTGTTGATGAAGTGTATAAACTTGCCTAAATATTTATAATTTTGTGTGTGTGTATGCTATTGGGTTCTCCGTTAGAAGTAAGAGTGTTCAGGCTTATTTATGCATTAAGTTGGCGACAAATGCTTTTGAACTCAGGTGACAACTTTATAGTTACATTTGCCCACACTGAAATGTCTGCCAGCTGGTTAGATTCTCAACAAGAGTAAGAAGGTAGTTTTGCACAGTGGTCCAAAGCAGGGTAAACACAATATTAGCATTTTGGTGGTAGATCTATAGGCATTCCGATTACTGTGAGGTTATTTACGGGACTAAAGTTGGGTTTAATGCCGCCTATGAACTAACAGAAGCCCTTCGAGGTTAAGTTTTGCTATAGACAATATTATTCGAGAGTGGTGAGACGAAAAGAAACTATAATATGTAGAATCGTGTTTATTATACATATAAAGTAATGAGAGAACTAACGGTCTACTAAGTCAGTACATCTCTGAATCCAAAGCGAAGACTATGACGCTGTCCACTCCTTCTCTTTTCATACGACCGCGATTACTGCCAAAGTACAGAGCCGCAACAAAGTTCTTAAGTCGCTGGCCGGCAGCCCTTGGGGAAAAGAAAACGAAACGTTGTCGGCAACATACAAGACAATCGACCGGCCGGTCATAAGGTACACTGGACTGATATGGTTGTCTGAATGTAATGAAAAGCAAACAAATAATCTTCAGATGTGTCAAAATACGACAATCCGGTACCCAAAATTTTTCAGCGATGCCTCTTGATATCTCCTGTTGAGCACCTCCATTGCGACGTTTGCATGCGTCCGGTCAAGGAACACAAGGCACTCCTCTTAAAGCTGTCTCTGCTGAGAAGCTTTCTTAGAAACCACACTTGCAGGCGTCTGCCTGAAGTAGAGCCACCTTCTAGGAACATCAAGAGCTCTTTTCTTGATTATGTATACGATATCGAACAGTACAGACTTTAGAAACGCAATGATCGCCTTTCATGGTATAGCCAGAAACACCTTTACCTTGTAGTCAAACCAATACCCATTGCATGTGAAGAGTTCGAGTTGCCGAAAATCTAGAATGACTCTTGCGCTACTTCGCTTTGGATGCTGTGGTTTCTAGTTATCCAAAATCAACCAAGATATATCAAAAACTTTAACCATACATACCTAGCGAACTCCACTCATATAATACCACTTTTCCTGTGGTCCGTTTCCTAGGCTAAATTGTAGATGACTTTGATGACAATCAACACAGCCAAGCCGGAATATCCATCTGCAAATCTTAACTAAATCGAATAATTTCTGAAGTGGATGGATATTGGAAAAGAAATCAGAATTGGCTGTCGGGAAGGTTTTGCTTTATATTTGAACTTATTGGTAGGCCTTCGTCTACTATGAGCGGATCACCGACGTCTATAATTCTTTGGTAAAAATTTTACGCCAATTTTAAAATATTTAAGTTTCTAAGATAGTTTTGGAAAAATCGGCTGTGACCCGACCGGGGATGTAATAATGGTTCCGGATAAGTAATTATACTCGCTGCGCACCCAGGAAACGTTAGCAAACCTTGTGTAATCCAACACGCATGGAGTCTGGGTTCACGACTACAAGAGAGGAAGCTTCAGTAAAGCCACACCAAAAATTTTCGGTTAAACGGTTCGCTGAGATCTAACTACAGCGTCTGTTTTCCAGTCTTGTTACAAGCGGCTCGCTCTATAAATGTGTAGAGAAATGAGCACGGGCCCGAAATGTAGAAGTTTGTAGTACTAGATTCCACTACAAGAAAATTCATCAAGCTACTTGGCTGCCTCCGGATCGAGAAGTTCAAAACCTGATCGATCATGTCATGATAGATGGAAGCCATGGCTCCAGTGTCCTTGACGTGCGTAAGCTTCGAGAGCCTACCATCAACTCGGACCACTATCTTGTTGTTGCGAAGATACGTGCCTACCTCTGTACAGTAAAATAGCGAACTGTGGAATCACTCATCCAAGAACGAATAACCGTTTAATAACAAACTACTTTCTTGCCCACATTATCTATGGGCGGATATTTTTTAAAATACTGTAACTTAAAAAACATTTTAGATTACGATTGGAAATTTTAGAATGCCATTTTGAAAAGTATAGCCTACTACCAAAATATAAAAACATTATTCGGCTTCGAAAGGTAGCATCTTGAATAGTTTTTGAAGGCCAGCGTTCTAAAGGGCGACCGCACGCAAGAATAAATCAGATAGTTGAAACTTAAAAACGTTTTTTTCGAAACGACAGTTTTCAAAATTGTTAACATCATAACTCAACGAAAAATTGACTCACCAATGACTTACGATCTTTTTGATTAGTTGAAAGTTCTCAAATTGGCATTAAAAGAAACTACCATTTTTTGCCTAAGAAAGCGACACTTTTTCCCGAACTACACGATTTTGTTAATTTTTGATATTTTCCAAAAACGGCAAAAAATACCTTCTGCTTTAATAATCTTTTTTTACTTTTTCGGCCGGATTCATTTCAGCAGTTGGGGAACTTCGTCTTTTGGCATCTTCGAAGGCAGCACATAATATTTTTGTAAAAAAAATCTTAAAATATAGCTCGCGAAAACAGCCTAGTTTTTCATTGGATACACCGGCATAGCTCTTTAAAACATCAAAACACGGACTGAAAATACCTGAAAAAGCTTAACCAAACCTCTAAATATCAAAGGTATGAGTTAAGATAATCTTTAAGATAGCCGCAACTCAACCGAGGAAACTTTGATTAAAAATATTACAAGCACTGCAACGTATGGTATATATAATGTTTCTAACAGAATTGCAGCGGTAGTTTAAGACCAGAAAAATTAGTTAATTTAAAGTTGTTATAAAAAATGTATATAAAGTAGCTTAGAATGACATACTCATGCTGAGCAAGCAAGGAATATGATATTCTTGCGGCACTCATTAGCTCTAAGTGTTACAAAAAATATATAAAATCATAAAAAACGCACTAGCGTGTTAATTAATGAATTAAAAAAGTAAATCTGGCGCTCTAAAGTGAAGAGCACATGTCAATTTAAGAGAACTGAAACACCGAACTGAAGCAGAGTAACTGCTCACCGCTTTGTGTGGCTGTGTGTCTGTTGGTGTAAGAGCACAACAGAGTCGATAATGCAGTACAAGGCCGCTATGGTGCAGCGGAACATTGAACTTTTTTCAAAACTTAGCGCATACAAATTTAAATAAGCTGTTGCTCATATCGCCGGAAAGTGTTTGAATATTACCAAATTGTGGCATGGCGTATACGTAACCTCGTTTGCACGTAGAATGAAGTTAGAATAAATATTTTATGAAAGTAGCATGTCAAAATGCTGAGCGAGTGGTGGTTATGGCAAAAGATTACACACGGTATTGAAGGCTGATGTAATTGTTGAGAGGCGGTGACTTCAATTATCAAGATAATTGACTTGGAAAATAAGTGAGAAATTAAAGGCATTTCATATCGATTGACTTTAAATTGGCTGCTGATTTATTAAAAATATATTTATTTAATTTAAAATAGATTCTAAATAACTAAAGTGCACATGTAGTAACTAAAATCGTTAAACATTTGCCAGCTAAAAATTCATTATTTAATTTATTACGAATTTTCCAAATAAATTTTGCATGGACAAACCAACGCTGTGAAAATGGTTTTTGTCAAACCGCAGCGTTGAGCTGACGCCACATATCAAAATAACAATATCAATTACTATGCAAATGCAATCATCGCCCACAATTAAACGCTGTGAAGCCAGTGCATCATAATCAAACAACACGCACACACACATACATTTAGTATATCAGCACTTTATGGTCAAAAGTTCGCAACCAAAACATATCCCGACACGCATACACACCCATACACAGTTGACTGTTTGCTGACCATAATTAATGGTAAGAGCAAATATGCAGTTACGCACACCAACACACCAGCATCCACATAAATATACTTAGTAGTGTGCGAATATCTGGCAAACATGTTAAATGCTTGAAAATCGATGCGGAAACAACAAACGCCAGTAAATAGCACTTGAATTTTCTACAATGAAAAATTTATTTGTCAACAGGCCACAGTACACTCGGCCGCCGGGAAAATTATCAAATGTAATGCAAATATTTTCGAAAACAATTATTTGGTGGGGTCAATTTGAATTGTAAGTTATACCGCCAAACAAAGTTTAGAAATTTTTAGCGCGTTGTTATGCCGCGCACAGAGAGACAATGATATAGATATGCGCATACATTAGGGTGAGCCTTATATGTATATATATATATATATATTAAGCATATATTAAATTTAGCACGGTGTTTGTAGCACCCAATCGGAAACGTCAGAGACTCTGTAAAATAACTCATAAAATCAGTGTTGCTCATACGACATGGTGTACTGTCTTGTTTCATGTGTGCAAGGGAAATGAAATACGGTTTAAATTGAAAATTGAGCTTCGTTAAGGAGATTATTTATTTTTTCAGGCAAAACCTGAAACTTCAGAATCGTCACGCTAGTACATAGTGCTAGCAGTGGCTAAACATCTGGAGGACCTCCGAAACAAATGCAATGACTGCAATATGGTAAGTTTACAGCTGGCTGAGCAGAAAACAGAAAACTCACCCAAAATGTCCAGAATAACTCAAGAAAATATCGCTCACCATATTAGATTGTGAGATTACTTCACAGCCATAGTTGAATAGTGTAATAGTGGACTCAAGACTAAAATTCAATGAATAAATGGTAAAGATATTAGTCCGTATGGCGCCGATTGACATACAGGGAGACGAATTTGCGCGTATGTATTACTTATCAGAGACATCTACAGCAGCAAAAAGAGAGAAGAGAATCAAAATTATCATAATGTGGCTGCAAGGGTGGCACAGACTCCTTCTGGAAATACATTCGTGGCTAGATCTTCAACATGGTTACCTGGATTTCCACCTGACCCAAATACGCAGTGGCCATGGGTGCTTTAGAAACTATCTATATAAATATTGTCATGACTTTAGTCCATATTTTCCGACTTATACAGACCATATAGAAGACTATGAACATGTACTCTATCATTGTCCTCGGTTTTGAAGTGTAAGGTAAAGCCTGAAAAACAGATTTGAAGACAGTCTCACTGTGGAAATTTTTACTGCACTTACATATGTGCTACTTCCCAGTAAAATAGAAAGCTGTCAGCGAAGCGTCAGAACTTATTATGATAAGATTGGGTCACTTACTACAGGTTAGGTGGCAGTCAGTCCGTACATTAGAGGAGACTTAAATATTTTCTTCTCCCCCATAAAGTAATATTTCTTGGTCAAGTAGTCCCGTCGCACATGAGATGGGAGTAGGTTAGGTTTATATGGTTGCCGCAAAGCGAATTAATGCTTGAATGGAAATCAAACAAAAAAAATTTGGCTGAAATTTATTAAGGTGTTTATGGTCAAAGCCATACGAGTGTGATGCTTAGTACTTCAAATGCTTTGTTGTTCTCAAATATATCTACACAAACATTGCCTCACAGAAACTTTTACAAGTAACATTAAAAGAGAGTAAACTCGGATTGCTAAAATGGTTCAAAGCAATTTTCGGAAATTTCTGTTTATGTTATGCCAAAACGGCTCAAGTGACTTACAATCTAAATCAACCTTGCAGTTTCTTAATATATTGGCGGAATAGTTGCTTTAGGGCTTTTCTGCTTTACTAATGTAATCAGCCCCGAAATCGATTACAATATTGCCAGAGAACCATCAGTACAAAGGACAGCAAGTTTATCTCACATAAGAATATGTTTCTCAGAATATTCCGATGAAAGATTCATCACGTCGATACATTTTTATGTTTTTTCCAGTCCGTATGATATTGATATCATTTGACATTAGTTCAATTTGCGTTTTGACAGTCATATTGGACAGAGGTGCATCTTGTGCTATATTTTTGGCTTCTAATTCCAAAAATTTTTCGATGGCTTTGATCACAGACGGTTTCACAAGATTTTCTCCGAGGTTTTCTTTTACGAGTTTTTAAAGTTGTGTTATTAATTAAGAAATCAGAAAAAATGCCTTTTATATTTCGGGGTTTGGCAGCCCCAGTGTTGCATTCTGGCAGCTCACAACTTTATCGTAAAATTGGACCTTTTGACTGGTATAAGTACATGCTCAGAACATTCTGACATACGATCACTATTTGTATTGTTTACAGAAATTTGACCAAGAAATGGATTATTCTTTGAAAGGTCTTGACATAACCTACAAAACGACGCTATGCATGATTAGTTCGGATATTGCGTTCAACAGTTATAGACGTGTAACATGGAAAACTGAAATTCACGCTATTTTAAAGTTTTTCTTCGTTAAAGGCAAAACCGCCAGAGAAAAGTTCCGTTAAGTTAACGGTGTTTTAATGGATGGTACTCTATCACTTCGAACTGCGGAGGAATGGTTTCGACGATTCAGACCGGGTGAAAACGACACCATGGCTAAACCAGCCGCCGGAAAACCTGTGACGATGAATACCGATCAAATCATGGTAAACGTTGGGTAAGACCGGCATGTGGCATCTCGTGATATCGCCCAGCCCATTGAAGCGGATGGTAACAGGCGACAAAAAATGGATCATATACAACAATATCAAGTGAAAACGGTCGTGGTCGAAGGCCGGTGAATTGTTCCAAACAGTGGCCAAGCCGGGATTGAAGGCCAGAAAGGTTTTTCTGTGTGTTTGGTGTTATTGAACCACACACTTCTTTGATGACTCGTCTGAAACTACGGACATAGCGCCAGTGAATACCACTTCTTCTAGTCCATGGTGAACGCCCTTGTTCTTGGAAAGTTGAACTCAACAGAGGCTTATGAAAAGTGGCTGTCCGAGGTCTTCGCTAATAGGGAAGGGCTTCTACGAGGGGGGTATTATAAAGTTGCCGCCTAGATGGAAACAGATTATTCAACGAAACTGCACATATTTGAACTAAATCCGATTACTGTAACACTTTTTATAAAGCATTGAGTAAAGAGCAAAAAAGCGGAAGAGAGATATTTGACAACCTAATATATTCAATCAAGGTCGTAGATCACTCCAATTCAATTTTGGGAAGTTCGTCTAAAATCAGGTGTTGTTCTGTTACCTGTAAAAAAAAAAATTTCTCATAGGATCCTAAATAGTTTGGCAATTGCTCAAAATAAGGCTCGTATCGATTAGTCGGGAGAAATGTTAAAAAATACGACAGCGATGCTTCTTAATACGTCCAGAAAATCGTCTCATGTACTTACTTACTAATATTTGTCGGATGTTGCAAATCACGTCTACCGTTATATCTTTGAAAGGCTGATATAGTAAAGCTTGATTGTAAAGTTTTTCTTAAAAATAGTTTTTGTTTGGAAAGCTCTATGATGGAAGACCGGATATAACATTTTCAGCATATTTTATTGCTATCTATCAAAACTAACTATCAAAAAATTTGAAAATACGGCCATACAGTCAAACAAGGCGAGAATTATGGAACGTGTGCGGTGAAGAAGTTGACGCCAATACTAAAATTGGTTCTCAAAATTTCGTTCCGGCAATTCCTATTTGTTGAATGCACAACATCTTTGAAAGCAACTGTAAGCTAACGTGGATAAAATAAATAAATTGCACTAAAAAAAAAACGAAATAAACAACCTCATTTATTAAAATTTAAAATCATTCCTGGCCCATACCTTAGCTTTTTACAATATAACTGACTATAAATTAGTCCCCAACCTACAAGTATGTATGACTGTAGGTTAAATAATAACTAAAACGTCCTATACGAATATATTAGTATTATTGGAAAGTGATTGATTGGCAAATTTTAAATTGGAAAAGTATATTGATACCATGTAAATAGTCACTAGTCTCATGCACAATGAAGTATTAAAGATAACTAGTTCGCAAAAGCCTGAAAATGATTAGTTTTTTTGTATTATTTCAGATATAGAAGAGTCTCTTCACAGCACATGCGGGAACTCAATGGGACAATCCCCTCCATCTAAACAGATAAAGGTTATTAGTCACAAAATTATTATTTATAAAAAATATATATATATATATATATGATCAACAAGACGAGTTGAGTCGATTCCACAATAACCGTCTGTACGCCTCTCAGTTTTTGAGATATCGATCTACAATTTTGAACACGTCCGTTTTCCTTCAAAACTACATCCAGCTCTTACATAAACAATTTTTTTCAGTTCACGAAATATTTTCAAGAAATTTAATTTGGATTATTGCCAAAGGCAATTTTGTAATCTTCAATGCAATGATTCAGATCAAATCACTTTAAGCATATAGCTACTATATAAACTAACAAATCAAAATCAATTTTTTGTAAGGTCCCTTTTGCATTTGTAAAGTGTATTATCGTATAGCTTCCGCGCTATAATCTTGTTAAGCTCAACTGACTATTTTGAACCCAACTTGTTGGGCAGTAATCCAATATCGGAGTTTTTACACAGCTTTAAAATATGAAATGTTTAATACTTACTTACGGTATATGTTAGTATAATTATATTTTAATAAATTATTAAAACATTACAATAAAACACATCGATTCTATTACAACAACATTTAAACGCGAAATTGCAATGCACTTACGGCAATTAGTTATTTAAGTAAGTGTTGCACTCAACACCGCCGACACCCACACAAACAGACACGCAACAAAAAGTGTCATAATAAAATCGATAAGTGTACAGAAACACGTTATTTTTGGCTACAAAATTTTGTGCTGAAAAAATTCAAATACAAACATATATATAAAAACACAAATCTCTGTTACATTTCTTCAGCATTTAACAATTTTTATTCAAATTTAAAGTTTTATTATTTTAATCAATTTTGTAAAATCAATTTTCCGCCTGTGTTGGTATTCAATTTGCTCATATTAAGAGTTGTTTAATATTTTAATGCAACCTATTTGAATCTATTCACTTGTGTTAATTATTTGCTGCTTCAAGCCTCAATTACGATTAATTTGCGTTTGAATTTTATAGTTTTCAATTATGCAATCAAATATTTTTTAAAAAGCAGCTATGAAAGAAGATGAAAAAATATTCTTTTTAATTTTTCTTTACTAAAAATGGAACACAATATAACTCAAGGAGTGCGACTTATCTCTAGATGTCTTCTGACTTGGCCTCAATAGTCAATGCGATTTCTGTTCTTTTTCGAAGTTTTAGCATTTTGCAAAAAATAAAGATTTGCCAGGTAATTAAAATAGAACTTTATTTTCCCTCGAATCTTCAAATCGATAGAGAACAGAAAACAAACCAATATTTAATTATCTTTTTGCTCGTGAATTCAAAAATAATTTCTTCCAAGTGAAAATTTAGTTTATATAAATTTTATTTCGCGTGGAAATTTTTAATGCAATTTTCCAAAATTTAATGATATTGAACTTCTTTCGAAGAATAATTGAGAATAAATTCATATGGATTTTGAATAAAGAAACAATTTTATAATTGCCAACAAAACATGAAATGACCATACAAAATATACACATGAACAAAAATATGGAAATTTATTTTCAAAATTTCGTATCTAGAATGATTTTCATGCCGAAAATTATTTTTTCAAACTGAATACCACATTTGTACTCTTTGTTGAGTGGTACAAGACATGTTCCGCGAATTTTAGTATCTGTTGCTCAAAAAGTGTGGTATATAATTGTAATTCAGAGAGAATTAGTCAATACTTCCCTAAACCCCCATATACTTAATATACAAATTTTCGAATTTTCGGGTGAGTTTATACCGAAGATATCGCCCAATATGTGAGTCATCTTAATAAAATTTAGAATTTTTCTTATAACAGAGCATGTTTGTGCTTAGAATGAATAAAATAACTGTATAACACCATATTATGAACAAGACTTATCTGAAAATACATCCAGGTTTTAATGTGCGGTGATATGAAAACATAGCTCATCATTACTTGTTGTAGCACGATTTGTTCTTTGCCTCAAAATAGGCCTCAGTTTTGGAGATCACCACTTCGTTTGAGGAAAATATCTTCCAAGCGAGCATTTTTTTTTTTTTTAATCTGAGAATAGGAAATATTCGCTGGGGGCTGGATCTAGTGGATGCGAAAGCGATTCGAAGCCCTGTTCATAGATGTTTGCCATCGGTTTCATAGACTTGTGACAAGGTACATTGCCTAATTGTGCCTTAAATGCTTAGTCGCTATTCTCTTTTCAGCGAAGTCAATAAAAATTATTTGATACGTATACCCAACACTTTCAGTTGATATCTTTAGAGTGCTTGCATTCTCAAATATCGCAAATTTGTCGCCATTCAAAAATATTTTGTGAACTTGTTTGATGCAGTAACAGTCTCTTATGGGTATCCATAGCGTTCATTTCGATGCTCATTTCATCACATCTAAACTGTCTAAACTTAGCATATCCTTCTTGTGGCAATGTCCGGAAACTCGTCATCAAGACAAGTTTTTGCTTCAACTGTATATAAAAGAATTTCGCAATTTCGAATTTTAAAGTCTTTTCTCTTCAAAAAGCAATATTTTAACAATATGCGAAATTCATTTATATACATTTTTTACACAATAACAAAAGTTGCATTACTGAAAATGATATATTTCACAAACTAATGTCGCGGCAGCTGTCATATTTATTACGGACGTCATATTTTTCCCACTCTTTTGACATTTTTCTTCAGCGTGGTTTGCCATTTCATCATGGAAAGATATACGATTCAACAACGACTCGAAATTATTAAAATTTACTACCAAAATTCGAAGTCAGTCCAATTTATGGTCATCATAATCGTTCTGTCAGATCAAGAATTAAGCGTCTAGTGCAAAAATTTGAATCCACAGGCACAGTACAAATTGTTTCCGCACTAGTGAGACGAAGAAATGCCCGTAGTGTCAAGAATATTGAGCCGCTAGGGCATCAATTGAGGAAAAATCAAATCAGTATTTTTCACGTTTTTCTCAAGCGTTCACGTTGTGGCGAACTGTGCAAAAAGATTTTGCCTACATTCCTACAAGATCAAATTGGTCAGACAGCAATCCACACATAATACATGAGTCACCATTGCATCCCGAAAAATTTACGGTTTGAAGCGGTTTATGGGCACGCGTTCTCATTGGGCCGTACTCCTTCCGTGATGATCAGGACGGCACGTTATTGTGAATGGGAATCGCTCGCCCACTGATAACTGAATAGATTTGGGCCGAATTGTGTGATATTGACTTGGACAATATAAGTTCCAACAGAACGGCAAATGTCAAAATCGATTTATGGAAAACCAAATTTAGTGAACGTGTTTTCCCACGAAATGGCCCAATCAATTGGCCGCCTCTTACTGAAAACCCCTTTACATGCGCCATCATATGAATTTATTCCCTCGTGTCAGACCAGCGATCACAAACACAAGTATTCACATATCACAAAGCATTCGGTTTAGGTTCTGAAGTCATCAAATACCTTCCTAATGTGAGACGTCCTTCCAAATCTATTGGCCGTAACAAAAAGTTAAATAAATAGTCTTTGAACATCGAGCTTTGGCTCCCCGCATCGTTTACCTGTTTCGAAACAGAAAAATCTACTTCGGAGAACGCGTCATGCGCCCATAGACGCATTATTTAAAAGTCGCCATATAAACTATTGATGGTGTATGGCTCTGCTGCAATATACATTTTGACTAAGTTATGATTTGAAATAGTCATTCCGTTCCCTTAGCAATCGAAATTCTGCGTCATTCCTCCAGATGTCTGAAGTTTTGCTTCTATTGTTACAAAAACAAAGTAATATCTCCGCTTCTAGACCTTAAGCTATATGAGTATCGGTTTGAAATAATGCGTACGATATCTCTTGCAGTCAATCAATTTACAAAATCATTTTGTGGCGACATTCCCACTGCTCATCAATTACAGTAGTAAAGTAGCTTCTCTAGTAAATTCAATATTAAATTGTGTAGTATATGAAATACATTATTAAAGTGAATCGTCATTTCCGGCAACTAGTTTCAGTTCAAATATAATAACTTATGTGCGCTTGTTAACGTCTGGCGGAGCAGGAAAAAATGTATGACATGTAATCCGTACTTGTCCTTGCAGCTTTAATCTCTTTTGGTCCTTTATTGAATTCCATGCTGCTTTCCGCAGTTTTTCTAGATTTCTCCGTGCTTCTGCTAAATTTCCCATCGTTCGAAATTATATGAAGATTGATGGCCATACATTTTAATCTTGTTAAACAAGTGCTGATAGATAGTATGCCATAAAGTAGGATTACTTACATACCCACATACATATGTATGAGATGTAAACAGCATGTACATATATGTTAACATTATACACGAAAAATATAAATAATATGGTATTTTTTTACTTTTGCGGGCATCCGCTGCAGCGCTGTCAGTACTTCACTCCATCAAATGAGCGGGAGGATATATTACACGTACATTCATTTTTGCTCCTGTTGCGCAGAGACATTTAGTCTATGTAGTTGTTTTATATCGTAAATGTCATAAATATCCGTTAACATATTTTGAGCATCATAACTGGAAAAAACTAAGAAAATACTTATTTTCGTACCAGGAAATGAGTTAACCCTTCAATAGCCCGGTCAGCATCAGAACCCTTCTTTACGGTGGGTTCTCATATCTTGCATAGGAAAAGATAGAGTGTGATAAACATAAACCACTATTACTAGGAACATATATCCTAAAAGACACAGACTATTAACGACTTAGCGGACAAATGGGAATAAGCTCATCATATTATTGGAGGCAGAAGCACAGAATTTTCTACCTCTCGATTTTACAGTACCCACTGGAACATATATGAAATACGTGGAACCTCAACTCAAAACAGAGAGCAGGATGCAATACTGTGGCCTGATGAAACACTATGGCGGGGGACGGGTAGACTCTAAACATGCATTATCTATAACTTAGTTTAGTTTAATCAGGTAAGCCAATAAGCCACGCGTTGACCACTTTTGGTCCTTTGCGATGCCACATGGACTTCAGTTGCTATGTCCATGAGCAGTAGTCATCGTTTAGTATTCCTATGTTTGACGCGAATTTCAACGGACTCTACGTCTTCTCTATCGATACCTCCTGCAAAGTATCATAGCATGCAGTGTTGTCTTGCAAGTGCAGGAAAAGTGCACATGAAATACTCCCCTGGTCCCTGGTAGTCCAGACATTTCGAGCAGCCTTCTCGATCTGTCAGCCTCATTCTGCGTGCTTGTGTCACCACTAGATGGTTTCTATACTTCCGATCTACCGTTTTACACTTGATTTTTGCAGATTTGCACCCAGGTAGCTTGTTCAATCGGGTTTTGATTTCCTTTACCATTCTTCTGTCGAGATCATCGTATAGGCAATGCATGGGTTTCCCAATGTTGATCGCGTTTTCGGCTGTTAGCCTTACACCATTCCATTCAATCTCATCTACTATTTCTTTGCCCTTGATGTCTTTGTGGCCTGGCACCCCAATGGAAATAAAGTTGCTTGCTTCCGGCAGCAGGTACCACTGCTGCCCTGATTTCCAAGACACACGATACGAGGTTACTGCCTTGATTGCTGCTTGGCTGTCTACGTAGATCTTTACTCTGGAATTGTCTATAGAAGCATTAAAGGTCAGCTTTATGACTTTCGCAACAGCAAATACTTCAGTAGTGGTGTCCAACTTAAAAGGTTGCCTTATGCCTAACTCTGGACAGTATATTCCGTCACCAACTCAATCGTCTACTTTCAAGCCACCAATAAAGATGTTTAGAGTGTAGCTAACATGCCATTATGCTAGTCACCTTTTCTATATTTACTTTAGACCTTCTTTCCCAGTTGAACAGTGGTATCATGTAGTGGGTGTTTGTCCAGTTGCCATTACCCACCGAGCTATGTCCGAAGAATTAATATGTAAATTCACCTGTAACCAGTAGTCATCAAACCGATTTTGCTTTTAGCAAAGAGGTCTATATATTGCAGGTTTAGTACCAGTTCAAGAGCCGCCGTTAGAGCGCAGGGAGCCTCTGTATCCTTTCTATTTGCTTCCAGTAGGTATATTTCCGTACACCTGTCCATCATACTACGGCACCGTAGAGCAGAAGCAGCAATGCAGGAGAGCATGCTCAGGTTGAACCGAGCATCTGCATTCACGCATATAAAGCATTGCTAGCTTTTTTCACATTTTCTTCCACGTTGTACAGCAGTTTGCTATTCAAGACTACCTTAAGGAACTTGGTGCCATCATTGAGAGAGTTGTGTCCCATTTATGGAAACGAACGTCCAAAGATGAAATGTATTGAGAGTGGTGGCCATAATACTGCTAATGGTCTGTAGACATATACACCCGACTTTTTTTTTATACGGTAGATACGTTCCTCAGAAATCCGTGTAAAAAGAAACCATGTAAAAAAAGAGTTGAGTGTACCACTATCATAGGGGSTTTGCCGTCCAAGTTCCTTAGGAATTTATTCACCACTAATGTCCTTAGAAGCGTAGATAGCACTCCATCTTGCGGAGTACTTCTATAGACCTTCTTGCTCATTTTAGCGTCGTCCTATTCTACTCTTATCCGTCGACAGGTCAAAAAGCTGCAGATCCAGCGTTATATAGCAGGATTAACTCATTTTGACTGGATGCCATTCACCCCGTAGAGACTTTGTTGAACGCTCCAGAAACGTGTAGGAATGTTCTAAGAGCATTTTCTAGAACTCACATGATGACTTTTGAACTAGCAATATTGATACCAATTTAACTTTTTCGTTCAGCGTTCAGACTTCATTAGTTCAGTGTCTGTCAGAAAACTCACCTAAATGGACAGATTTTTTACATTAAATCAATATATCCATAACAGGACCCAAATACTTTTGAAGAGACGAGTCTAAATACGATTGTCTGTCCATGCGTCCGTCTGCTTGGTGTTCGTTTGTCAAGTATATCTCAGAAATATTAAAAAAGAAAGTATAGCACCAAAATTTTCCTATCGAAATTAGAAACAGAAATGTCTACAAATTCGTTCGTAGATTGTAAATAAATAAAATTTTTGTAAAACTTTCAGCAGTTATTAGCTTCTTTTCAAGCAAAGCGACAAATACTTCAGAATTGTCAAAAACAATCAATTTCTTGCGATAATTCTTTTTTTCTTTCTCTCTCTCTCTCTCTCTCTCTTTACCCATTTGACTTGGTTCAATTTGTTTATTTCATTAGAAACAATAGAAATTATTTACAACATTCATTCGATTCCGATGTGAAGTGAATACGAAAGGGCTTAAAGGCAGATTTCAGGCCACTTACAATCAGACAGGCTTATTTAACAAAAGTAACAAAAGCACCATTGAAGTACTCATACAAAAGCAGGCATGTATTTTCTATGGTGTAATATCTGCATTTACTGCTATAGCCAGTCGATAAAAATATTTACAATTCTTTCTACGGTAAGCAAATAGGTAAATATATTGTGTGTCATAAGCGGCTTACAAAGCCATGAGTAGTTTGTTTTTGTTTTTCTAACTTTGCTGTTGGCTTATGCTTAGAAAGTGCGATTTATTTGTATGGCAAATAAATTGAGAAATAGAATTCATGCAATAGATATGTAGTTATATTGGTGTTTGGTGCTTAGAATAAAAATTTAATATTTTCACAGTTTCAGCAAGGAGTTAGCAATATAAATCATCGTTGCAGGCGCATTTCAAATTGAAATCTAGATAATCTGCATTTAGTTGGCACGCTAGATGGTGTTGTAGTGAGGTTGTTACAAGAATACCATATAACTATTGCATTCGACTAACTTACAAGTTGTATTCAAAAGTAAACAGGATTACAAAAAAAAAAAAAACAGAATAAATGGAATCAATTTATTTTATTAAAAATAGTGTCCTTCCGCTTCAATACAGCTTTGTGCACGGTCCAAAAGCATGTCGAACGAGTATTTTAGCTCGTTGCCCGGTATGGCCACCAGTATGCCGGTGCAAGTCTTTTGATTGGCCTCCACGTCTGCAAAACGCTTTCCTTTCGTGGGTAAATACATTTTTCCAAAAAGGAAGTAGTCGCACGGTACCATATCAGGTGAATACGGGGAGTGGTTAATGGCTAAAATGTGATTTTTGGGCAAATAATCATCCTTCGTATGTTGGATTCTGAGCAAGTTTCGGTCGTCAGTCAATTTGTGCGGAACAAACCCTGCACACACCTTTCGTAAGCCCATATGTTCGGTCAAAATGCGATATATCGATTTTTTGGAGATGTTTAATTAAATTTCTATGAATTTCAAAGATGATTTCAGCAGACTTTTGATGAATTCACGCACAGTTTCGATGGAATTTCCGGTTATCACGTATTTTGATTGGCCCATATGTTGATCATCATTTATGTAACCACGACCACTTTGAAAACGTTGAAACCACTCGTGCACTCTGCTACGAGATATGCAATCATCGCCATAAACTTGTTTCATCAATTGAAACGTTTTGGTAAAAATTTTACCAATTTTAAAACAAATCCAGGGGGCGCTGGATTCAAAAATTCATGTTTACTTTAGAACTCACCTTGTATATCTTTTTTTATTCACACTTTAGTGTTTCGTAGCCTCATTACATTTAGAATTTTTTATAAGTTTTCGTGTGACAAAAAAAGGTGAACACTTTTTTACCGCGAAACACATTCTCTACAGAACGTGAATTCTCGTAATAAATTTGAACGATTTGTAAATCAGCTTGACACGACTCACGTGTGATCTGTCAAAAAAGGCTATTGAAAAGAGTAACTCTACTTGGATCAAATCATCCAAATAAAACGGACCCATAATATTTAAAAATGATTAGGTTCTGATCGTTAGAGTTGAACGCTTCTGTTCCTCAAATTCACCCATAATCAGGATCAAATTTGGCTTTAATCGATTTGATAGAAAAATTTTACCTAGATTGGTGGAACCTGTTTTATGTGAACGTTTGATCTCCATATGTTGATTGGGTCTATTTTAGCAGGAACAAAAGTGCTTGAGTGGCTCAAGCATTCATGGAAGATCGTGAAGTGATAGTGATAGACCTAATGCAAGTTGAACATCCACCCAGCATTCAAGAACTTAAAGAAAATATAGTAATTCAGCATATCTTATGGTTCGACGCAACAATTTATAGATAATGGTTTGAATATTAAGCATAATAATATTAGACGTCGTGGTCGTGATCGCATAAGATATGCTTGACAACGAGCCATTCCAGGTGAGGTTTATAACAAGTGTAAGAGTGAAAATTGGATTTTGCGTTGGCTTGTATTGCCTCAGGTATGTTGAAGTCGATAATTTGGCAAGGAACCAAAGTATGCCGTCAATTAAATATGTATTTAGGTAACTCATATTATATTGACTCATATAGTACTTATATAGTACATAGAAAACCTCCAACGGAAAGAACGACTAACCTCATAACTGATGTAAGGGGCCTAGGGAAAGCTAGGCTTAAGCTTTTGTTCGAAGAATTTTTGATAGGCACATCGGTAACTTTGTACCGAAGAGAGAGTGAAATTGCTTTTCTTCTGATTAACTGTTCAATTCAGTTGCTCAGGGTTATAACTTCTTACTTGTCCAATATATGATTTTATAATATTAATAGTAATGCCTTTTGTATACTGCCACCAATTCGGTTCTAATAAAGCTATATACTACTCGCATTTCTGTTCAAAATATTGTCAATGAATGTGATCAAGCTCCTACTAAGCAAAAAATAAAAAAATAGGTAAGTTATATTAGGAACCAGTTTTTTTAAGCGAAAAGGCTATACAACCTACTACCTGCGCTCAATAGCATATTTTTTGTTTTATTTGAAGCAGGTGTAAAAGAGTGGGCGTTAAGGTAAGGTAATTTACCAACAAAATCACTTTCCGTACATGTATGTACATATGTATATACGAATATTGTGCAAACTACTTTTTGTAACTCACCGCAAAACAGACACCTGAAGCACCGCCAAACTATTGACGACTCTGTGTGTGAGTGTGTGGCATAAGTTATCGGTCGTCACCGTGGCAACCATTTCCCATCCATCAGGTAATAGCTTACGTTTTGCCGTTATTGGCTTCCTGAAGCTAAAGCGGATACCGAGCGTGACGGATGAAGTAGTCGCTTAGACACACGCTTGCAAAGGTCAATGCTCAACCCTCGCAGCTGAACTTTGTAGCCGGCAGCTTTGTTGTATTTGTACATATGTATGCACAGCACACGTGTGGTTTTGAAAGGTGTAAGCTCCGTGGCTGCAAATAAATAATGACAAGCATAAGTTAGAGAGTGGGAATGAATAATGTGATGGTAAAATAGTGGTACATGCAATATTTTTGTATATGTTTATTTAATACGTATTATCTTATTATCTCTTTAAGAGACTCAATAATATCTCTGTTAATATAGCTCAACCATAAACATAAACCGTGAAGCAAAAAGTGTGGTGGCAACAACGTTAGGGGAGTAACACTTCGGTCGATGTACATACATATGGGTGGCTCTGGCGTATAGAAAGGCGTTGGCCAAAAAATGTATTTTCGACTTTCTATGCGGTACTCTATATACATAAGTACATTTTTGAATGTCTAGGAGCTGAATGTTGTACAAGAAACCATTTGGAACAATTTAAATCAGCTTGATGCAGAAAAAAGCTTCCAAGATTTCCATCTACGAATCTGGTTACTGGTGATCTAATGGTACTTACGATAACATCTAGCAAAAATAGTCGTGGTCTAATTACGGAAACCCGACGCTAATGTTGCCCAAGCAAGGATTGACAGTCACGAAAGTTTTTATAGTCTCACAATTGGAATTGTGTCCCACTAGGACAATGCAAGATCAATCACATCGATATTGACTTGCCAGAAGCTACAAGAGCTTGGAGGTTTCAGTGTATCCCCCTTATAGCTAGAAGCTTTGCCGTCAAGTGATTACATCTTGTTTCAGTCTATCTCAAATGATTTTTCTGGTGAAAAATTGACTTCAAGAGAAGCTCCTGATACTTGACTTCGTCGAGAGAAGACTCAATTGCCTACTCAGTCCGAAGTAGCACCTGTTGGCAATAGTTATTTCGTGTTGGATTTTTTTCTCCATCTATATATTGAAGACGTCGCCCAGTCTGAAACCTCCTTTGGTATCGAATGGCTCAGTGAGGTACTTCCTGATCCTGACGAAGCTTTTGATATTGCCCGTTGAGCTTACATAGCCGTGTTAGTTTTGCGGGGATACCAATTTAGACATAGGGGCATAAAAGGTATCTTTAAAATCGACGAAGAAGTGGTGTGTGTCGATCCTCTTTTCACAGATCTTTTCCAAGATTTGGTGCATGATGAATATCTGGTCAGTTGTTGACTTTTCAGTCCTAAAGACACACTGATAAGTTTGTTGAATGTGGGTTTATAGATTAGTGAATAGATTAAATGTAATCTAATCATCTAATCTAATTAATGGTCTTCAGACGGGTAATAGCTATTCGAACTTCTACATGGTCGTGCAATGGAACATCTGCTCCATCGTCATCGATTGGGCAATTCGGGTTCACGATCTCCTGGTGTTATGCTTTCACTGCCATTCAGCAGGCTTTAGAAGTGTTCAATCCATATTAGCAGTATGCTATGTGAATCGGTCGCTAGAGGGGAGTTTTACAAAAACGCGTTTACGTGCAATCTAGTTCTATTAATTTTTAGTATTGCAAACAAACGTTATGTGAAAAAAAGTATTAAATCATACTCTCTGCGGGAATATAAAATATTGTTTACGCTGATGTAAACAGATGAACACACATATCACTTGATATATGAAAACACCTCAGGCGTATGTATGCTATATTTTGTTTTAGTACATCTGTTATAATTTACTTCATATATACCCGAATCTTTTTTGAATTTATACTTAACTTGTCTGTTTACTTTATAATGAAGTTGCAGCTGCTTATTGCAACCGCATTCCCGTTAGAGCACAGCGTATATACAGTGAGTCGTTTACGCTCCATATACGAACACCGTACAACTCCCCTAAGTGTAACGGGATATTTTAATATCCATGCAGGGTGTGTAATCCCGCGCAGCTGAAAAGATTCCTCGCCACTTTCACTCATACATGTACACCCATACATTTACAATCACATATAATCGTTCAAACACATGCACATGCGTCAAAACGCCAAAATTTCTGCAAATATTTGTTGGATAGTTAGTTTGATGTGCAAAAGTTGCCCCGCATGCGTTCGTCGACTCGAGTTGAATAGTTGAGTTTATGATATTTTTTTATCCGCATATTTTCATATTTCTAAAAATAATTTAATTCTTCTTGCACATACTTATAGTATTTAAGCGGTATGCTGGGACATTTGCCTGGTTTCAGGAGGGAGGGGAAATGTTTGAAACTGTTTCCTTTGTTTTTGCTGTCAAAATCGGTAGTGATCTCTCGAAACTGCAGTCAACTATGTGCATTTGTATGTGCTATATACTATACATGTATACACATACATTCCATGTGCATGTATATGTGCGTGTGCGTGTGTGCCGCAACCCTATCGTCCGCATATCAAAATTACAGCAATTCGTTTTTATTTTATGAAGTTTAACTGTCGCTTATGGGAATATTACGTGACAATGGTTGCTGGTTACTGCTTCTCAGATTTCTTCTCAAATGCACTGTTATTCGCTAACTTCTTTAAATAAAGATTTCGTAGAAGTTTTAGAAAGGAATTTGAAGTGTCAAACAAAAAGATTTTGTGAATCCATTTTCATTTATTATAACTGTTACAGTAAATAGATTTAAATGCTAAAAACGGTGATTAAGTTAATTCAGATTTTGTAACTGCCGTGGAAGCATGATAAAGTATTATACATATTTATATAAGAATGATTTGGGATTTATGTGGGATTACTCGTCTGAATAACAACAAAGCGGCTGGGACCGATGGATTGTCTGCCGTGCTATTCAAATACGGCGGCGAAGAAGGACACTCCAGCTTTCCAAGGTTTCCGAATCAGTACCCGCCGTGAAAATAGAAGAAGAGGAAAACCTCCGCTATGTTGGAGAGAACAGGCGAAGAGACCCTGGCTGCACTTAGTACCTCAAATTGCTAAAAAAAAAAAAACAAGCTGCATGAATTAATATGTAGGCAATAACAGCAGAGGAAAGTTCTCTGATGGGCATTCACTTGGGAGTGGCCATAAACGATTCTTTTACATGTGATTCAAGCAGCTCAAGACTTCCGGTCTTAGACCAAGTATCCTCTGTGTAGCCTAAGAACATCCGTTTGAAGGTGAGCTAAAGTGAAAAGGCGAAATGTCTCCTACATAAGGTTGTGCGCTGGGGTTGGGATCCGCCACGTAAAAAAACACTACCAATGAAAGGGTACAACAAGTCTCGGTTAAGGGACTCCCTTTTGATGACGACCATGGAAATAAGGACTATGAAGTGAGGGCATGCACCTGGAATGTTTGGTCCCTTAATTGGGAAGGTGCCGCTGTCCAGCTGGTTGATGTTCTCGTGAAAATAAAGGCTCACATCACCGCCGTCCAAGAAATGCGATGAACGGGAGAAAGACAGAGGCGAGTAGGTCCTTGTGGCATTTACTACAGTGGCCATATAAAGCAGCGTAAGTTTGGTGTGGGATTCGTATTGGGAGAGAGACTCCGTCGCCGAGTACTATCATTCACTCCGGTGGTTACCTGTAGTACTGGATTCCAGAATAAGAAGATACATCAAGACGCCTGGCTGTCTCCGGATCGAAAAACACCAACTAGATCGATCATTTTGTGATAGACGGAAGTCACGTCTCCAATGTTTTGGATGTACGAGTTGCTAACTCGGCTATATGGCGTCCAATTAAGGAGAAGAAGAATAACAGCAACAGCAGTAGCAATAACATTACTGGAAAGATCAGAAAAGAGACAATGGAATTGAAAAATTAAATTTCAGGGTAGTAAGCACGAATATATAAAAGACTTTTCATATTTCTAATCAAACTTAATTTTTATATATTTATAATGAACATGTTTGAACCAAGTTTATACCATTATGGTCAACCACTTTTTGCCATTTTTCCGCCAGAAACATTATTTCATCAGTATAAAACTGACTATTTCTGGTTATTCAGCGAAAAACTGCGACAAGTAATTTTCACAGGGTTGACGCCAACTTTACTCCAAGAAGGGAGTTCTGCAATGAGCGAAACAAATAGTAGTCCGATGATGCAAGACGCAGCCCTTTCTGTTGATCAATTCTGACCATTTTTTTCGATTGCTTGCTTCAATCTCATCATTTATTGACAGTAAAATGTAGAATCAGTCGTTGCAGGCCGAAGCAGCTCATAGTGGATGATTCCTTTCCAATCCAATCCAACACTCAGTATAACTTTTCGAGGCTTCAACCATGGCTTTGCTACCATTTGTTGAGCTTCACCATTCGCGTCAAAGCAGCAAAATAATTCCTTTCTCTAGTATATTGATGTAGATCACACGTCGTAACTCCCAGAAGGTGGAGAGCGTCCTCGTTCCAGCGCTTAATACATTCTTCGGAGCCGGTACGCTGGTACAGTCAACTATACTGTCTGTTCAGTTTGTCCTCAGTCATAATGCTTTGCAGTGATTTCATGATTGCGCTTGTTATCTGAAGCCCAGCACCAGTCACGTACATTGCTTTCGGAACAATGACCCACACGGTTTTGTTAGATGTATCTTTCACTGCACGATTTTTCTTCCAAAAACCAAAGCCGAAACTCCGCACAAATTAACATAAAACAAAACTACGTATCCGATTCGGCCGAAATTATGACACGATAGCAAAATTATCTTTTGATGGTAGAGCTATCAGGCGGAGGGGCTGCGTCATCATGAGAATGCCCTCATATATGTAAAGTAATTACAGAATGATCGAAAAAGTGAGAAAATTATTAACAGAAAAAAATTGAATTCTCACCATTTTGAATGAGTGTATTTTATATTTCAAACAAACTTTGTTTTCTAATATTTTTAGTGGTTGCAGTTGTTATTCATCATGTACCGCTCACACGCATTATACTCTAACAAATTAAAATCCCAATTTTTTTCAAGGAAGAAATATTGTAAACAAGACTTAAATAGCTGTAAGCTCAATAAAATCCCCAAAACTATATTTTACGGAGGAACACACACACACACACGCACGCACGTACACACGCATAGACACGAGGCTATTAAATGTGCTGCACATAGTAAACCACACAAAAGGCAATAACTTAGAGCAAAGCATTAATACTGAAATTAGAATAATTGTTATACATAGCAGAGCTGCCACAGTGACTGTCATGGCAGGCTTGGTACAAGGACCTCTCGCCACCTGTTGGGCAAATAAATTCGGATAATCTGTGTACAGTGTTGTGGTCTCGTAACAGGCAAGTAACCAGCAACATTGTAACGTAACTGCTTGCAACAAATAATGTAATCATGGAACAAGTAAAATGTTACGAAAATATTCTATGTAAGCGCTTGTGTATGGGTGTGCATATGTGGCCATATGAGCTTACGGGCAATGTCCGCATTTGTCAACCAACAACAATTACCCACATCGAGGGTATTACAACTAAAGCTGCTGCTGCTGCTGCCGCTGCTGCTACATGCAACATACAACCAAGCATATATCAATGACTTCCGCTGTGGATGATGAGAGGACAGACACATGTGGTTACAACTAATACATGCATGCAACACACGCACGCTGAAACAACTATGTCTAAAATATATATATGGTAAGTTTTAAGTAGAGTCACTGGCTGCCCAATGCGACCCTTACGAACTCTGCACTATGCTCGTGCAACATGTGTGTAATTTATGCCGAAAATGCTTCGGCATAGTGTCGCAAAGTATTACAACAAAGTTCATAATTGGGTTTTGAAGAGCGCACTTGCTGACAGACAACAAAACAGCGAACACAGATTTGCCCAAATGGTCCAGCCGAATAGCTCAGCATACATATGTGTGTGTCTATATGTGTAAGTATATCGCTTGTGCTCAAAGTCAAGCCGAGCGACCGCATATTTGAGGTGGATTTGGAGTTATCGTTGCGGCAAATAAAAGTAGCTGCCGCTGGTGCAAATTTATGCGCAAATAGTTTCACATTTTATTGAGCCAATTGTGCCAGGCACCACCACACACCACCAGCAGCATATGTGTGTGTATGTGTGTAAAGACATATGTCAAAAAAACTAATTTCCGTAAAAGTTTATTTAATGAGTTCCGTTGGCGGTTGGGGGTGTGAGAGAACGTTGACAGTGTGATAAAATTATTTGCGGCAAGGAAAAACTTGTTGTACCCTAGTGTGCGTGCATTTCAATTGACTTTGGGTTTAAGCCCCAAAATTCCTTTTGAATCGCCATAAAACTTAATCCAAATACACAGTTCTACAAATAAATGCGTAAAAAATTCAATCTGCCGGCAATTGGCAGAATCAAAACTCAAGCATTTGGAAAAAATATGCAAATGAGAGGTTAGACGGAAGACAGAAGCCAGAAGCCAGAAAAACAACAAATGCACAATCAAATGCGATTCAAATATGAGCGAAAGCAGTTGGATATGTATCAGTGACAGTATAGAATAGTTTATTGCCAAAATCAAGTTGTCCTTTTATGTAAATGAAATAGATAAACACACTTACTTTTTACATATGTATGCACTACATATATACACATAAATGTACATAAAAATACCATTAGCATGAGCTACGTTAAAACTGTTGTAAGTGTTATGAAACATGGGCTTAACTAGGCTTATCATTACTATATGCTGACAGCAAGGATTTAATAATTCTATTTTACTACATAAAACACTAGATACAGATCTAGTTAAATGTTGAGTATATGTATATGTATTTGCAATGAATTTGCTGATACCATGTATGTATATGAACAAATGTTCAAATATGCTTTGCAATAAACAAAAGTTTATAAACATTCTTTGCACTTTTTGACACAAAAATACAGGGTTTGCCATCTTTTATTGCAATAAATAACGCTACTCAACACCTTGATCTTTACTAGCCGACTGTGTTGTTCGAAAAAGTTTTGGAAACCGCAATCATTGAGTAGTCGAAAAAGTCTTTTCGCATTTTGTCAATAGATTTCGTATATCTCCAGTGCTACTAATCACATTGTATCTTACTATAGAGTGTTGTAAAGGTGAGACTTTAAGCTTAATTTTACCAAAAAAAAAAAATTAAATTCGGGCAAGGTAGAAAAAAGTTACAGCTGTTAAAAAATCATTGAAAATCGATGCTGTATCAGTTCGTGCAGCATAACAATGGTTCGCTCGCTTCCGTTCTGGAAATTTCGATGTAAAAGATGCACCTCGCTTTGGTCGACCTATCGTTCAAAAAGTCGATGAAATTATGGAAAGGATTGACCAGGACCGTCAACGAAACCAGGACATCGCGAAGGTTTTTAACCATTTAAAAATAAGCTCGATCTTTGGATTCCACATTAATTGTCTGTGGCAAATTTAATGGACCGAATTAACATCTGCGATTTTTTGCTGAAACGAAATGAAACCGAACCATTTTTGAAGCGAATGGTAATAAGAAATGAAAAGTAGATCGCATTGGAAAAATGGCATAAAGTGATCAACACAAATGGTACATATTTGTTTTATTAAAGTTCGTTAAAAAAATGTTGAAAATTTATTAGAAATACGAAAGGATTTTTTCGACTACCCAATATATAAAAATCGCATGATTATTCAATGTCTCAAGGCAAAACAAAAAAAGATATGACTTTGACTTGCTACCAAAAAATACAATATTCGACCGAATAGACGACGTCCAGTACACATTGAAGAAAATTAGAAAATACAGTAGCATTCGAAGGAACTCGGATTGACATGTGGAACAACTTGCCGCATTTTACGTCGAGATCTTAAATTGAAAGGGTTTAAATGACGCCTCGTGTAAGAACTGAATCCACTCAACCTTTCCAAACGACATCCCTTTGCTCTATGAGCCCTTGAAAAGTTCCGAGAACATCCGACGTATTCGAGCCAAATTTTGTTCAGCGAGGACTTGACAGCTATATCCTGTAGTGGACCGATATTGGCGGTTCCGACAAATTAGCAGCTCCTCGGAAAGACTGGATCGTCACGCTCATAATTTTTGTATTACATATAGTTTATTGTTTACTACAGGCTGTTACAAACTTCATGCGAACTTAATATACACTACTAAGGGTATAATAACACTTATATTGAGAAAGGACTCGAATTGAAACATACCAAAGTGGTATGTTTACCATTTACCCCATTTGTGCTCTCTGAGTATGAGCAGTATTTCATACAGTATCAGATGATGCCGTCTTTGTAATCGCCAGCTCAGAACCCGAAAAGAAAATGCTGAAGCAGAGACACCGAAGAGCTGGCAATTCTCCATAATAGCTAAAAGGACAACATGGCAAGGTATATTTCAATTTTTACAGCACATGGCGGTTTCAAAGCCAACGACAGTGGGCAGGCGACACCATTGTTTTTCCATCTGGGGTTTAGAAAATTTGCAGGTCATTATCAAGAAGACATATAAACCTCATAAAGTAACATTGACAGCAATTCCTTCATCAGCAACGGCTTGAAAACTATGACAAAATAATTTCATTGAAGGGTCATTGTAGTTATGGACCTTAGTAAATCAATCTAGTAGTAAGCATCCATATTCTAGCGGATATCGATCAGTCTTCTCGGAGCTGCGCTTTAGTGCCATAAAATTTGCCTTGTGTAGGATTCTGAAAAAATCAAAACTTATCTGCAGCTACGGGTCTTAGTGCGAATATTAACCCTATAAATTAGAGTACGAACTCATTAAAGTTCTGAAAACTAAATTGATTTAACAGCAACGAAGCATTTGGTGCTTTCAAAAATGAGAATACGTGACCTTTCAACCAATCTTTTGATATAACAATGAAATAGTTCGTATCATATTAATATTATCACTAAAATATGTAATATGTAAATAAATGAAACATGCTGTATACGCAAACAAGTATGTCCACATACATATGTATATTCGAACGTACATATTTCACTAAATCGGTTTAGAGCAGCTTACATTATTGATATTTCACATATATGAGCAACCATCCAAGTGAAAAAGTTGGCAAAATTCCGAATTTTCTGTCGCCGATATCTCGCTTGAAACAGAATTTATTTATTTATTTCGTTGCATTTTCACTTTGGTGGAATAATAGTAAAACGGCGGCGTACGCAGAAATGTTTTTCCCAGGAATTTTATTGCATTAGTTGTTGTATTTCAACACGGCGGCGAAGAACTGATAAGGAGCATGCAGCAGCTTCTTTGTAAAATATGGTCGGACGAAAGCATGCCCAACGATTGGAATTTAAGTCTGCTATATCCAATCCTCAAAAAAGGAGACCTCGCAGACCTGGAAAATCAACAACCGACCAGACGCAGAAATATTTTTCCCAGATATTCACCATGCGCCAAATCTTGAAAAAGACCCGTGAAAGGAGAATCGACACTCACCACCTCTTCGTCGATTTCAAAGCTGCTTTTGACAGCACGAAAAGGAGCTGCCTTTATGCCGCGATGGCTGAATTTGGTATCCCCGCAAAACTTATACGGCTGTGTAAGCTGACGTTGACCAGCACCAAAAGCTCCGTCAGAATCGGGAAGAACCTCTCCGAGCCGTTCGATACCAACCGAGGTTTCAGACAAGGCGATTCCTTATCGTGCGACTTTTTCAACCTGCTTCTGGAGAAAATAGTTCGAGCTGCGTAACTAAATAGAGAATATATCATCTTCTATAAGAGTGTACAACTGCTGGCGTATGAACAATATCATCGGCCTCAACACCCGCCCCGTTAGTTCTGCTTTCTCCAGACTGAGCAATTAAGCAACACAAATGGGTGTGGCAGTGATCGAGGGCAAGACGAAATATCTCCTGTCATCAACCAAATAGTCGTCGCACTCGCGACTTGGCACTCACGTCACTGTTGACAGTCATAGCTTTGAAGTTGTAGATAATTTCGTCTATCTTGGAACCAGCGTAAACACCACCAACAATGTCAGCCTAGAAATCCAACGCAGGATAACTCTTGCCAACAGGTGCTACTTCGGACTGAGTAGGCATTTGAGAAGCAAAGTCCTCTCTCGACAAACAAAAACCAAACTCTTTAAGTCACTCATAATACCCGTCCTGCTATATGGTGCAGAGTCTTGGACGATCACAACAACGGATGAGTCGACGTTGCGAGTTTTCGAGAGAAAAGTTCTGCGAAAGATTTATGGTCCTTTGCGCGTTGGCCACGACGAATATCGCATTCGATGGAACGATGGGTTGAAGGAAATCACAAGTCTATGACTTTTAAAATGCCAAAGATATATGACATCAACACGAGTATAGATGACAAACTCCTGGCAAATCATTCGAGAGTTTATCTCTGCTCATAAAGTTTTAGGATGCAATATGTCCAGATTAATTTTTTGAATATATTCGTATCAGATAAAAGCAGAAAAGCAAAGAAAAATCGTCAATATATTATACAAATTAAAACGCGCTACAGAGAAAAATCGTTAGAATTATTTCTTGTGGATTTCTATTAGTGAATAATCCCCCATTTTACTGTTAAAATGAAATGGATTTAAGATTTAAAATATATTATTATACTATCTAATTTGCCTCAGTTCCCTGTATAGAGCATATGCTATGAGAGATATACTACATATATGAACGGATGCAAGAAATCAGTAAGGAAATAAAAACAATTAATTGCTTGCCAGTGTAATTTGCTTCCAAGATGTCCTAGTGTATATTAATTACACTGCCAACATGTCATTTAAGGCCAAAAAAGGTGCTCACGTGTATTGTGAAAAATTTTTAATTTTTTCCAATTCGAGGAAAAATCGGATTACAGATTTTGTGATTGGAGTTCTGGTTGCTTATTTTTGACATCAATCTGTCTGTTAAAGTCTATGGAATAAAATATGTGAATATTATGTATATATGTTTGTCTACTGCAAAAAGGGGTTGATAAGCAGCTTATGATTGACATGCAAAGGGATATTCAAAAAAAATTCAATATTGCAAATTTTGTATGACAAATATGAATATTAATATGGTCTGTCGTTGTAAGTAGTGAATTTTTCACATCAAAGTCATATAGCAAATAAGGTATCGATTACAACATATTGTAAATTAGAAAATAAAAATATAATGCCGATGTATAATGCATGCATGGTTCATTCTTTCAATATTTATCATTTACAACAAGAACACTGCCAAAAGCAAAAACCATGATATGGAGAGGAAAATAACTAATGTTAAACATGTGATTTCATTAGATGACAAGAGTTGAGCTTATTGAATTTTTCGCAGCCAAGTTAGTACTTAGCAGCTTTACTATCATATGTATAATCTGCTGATATATGTATTATGTGAAGGAATTTCTAAAAATTTTTGGAATAGTTTGGTTTGGTTCCCTATCGCAGATGGCAGATGGAAAACAGCATTTTCGGCATATTGTACTGTTTTATAATCAAAAAAGTTAAAAAAGTGCAGTTCCAGCTAGGCGGACATTTTTTAATGTATACAAAGAAGATTTGCTGACTGAACGCCAATGCCAAAATTTGTTTCCCAAATTTCGTTCCGAAGGACTATTGAAGCCATTGTGTATAAAACAAAGTCCGTTGGCTGAATAAATTTGTCTAAAGCGAATGTTCAGAAACACATGAAACGCATATGTTTTTGAAGCTTGACATATGGGTTTCGCATATTCTTCCAAAACAAAGTTTTCTTCGTCGCATTAACGACTATGATTTGGTTATCAAATGTCAAAAAAGTGAAAAAAATGTAAAGCACAAGAGATTAGCTGAAATTGAATGTTGGATTCAGTCCAAAATGACTTGGTCAATAGAATATATGTTGTGTTCCACGTAGATAATACGAGATTTCATACTATTTGGATGACTTATTAAAGCCTTTGCAGCTTGAATTACTTGTCTACTACTTGTTCCTATCTCTGCACATTCTTTCACCTTAAACCAGGAAGTCAAAACCTACTGAGACCAGTTTTTGACCTTCAAAGGTAAACACAATGAGTGTGGAATCAATCTCTTGTCATATATATGGTAAAAGATATTGCATTAAAATAAAGAATATATAAATTCATAAAATGTTTTAAACAGAAAAAAAGTCGTGTTTAAATTGAGCTAAGAAAGCTTTCTTTGACTTTGTGGAAAACCCAATATATGTATATTGTGAAAAAAGTACCCGGTAGTTGTAAATAAAATGCTAAATA
This sequence comes from Bactrocera latifrons, assembly GCF_001853355.1. Lineage (NCBI taxonomy): Eukaryota > Metazoa > Arthropoda > Insecta > Diptera > Tephritidae > Bactrocera > Bactrocera latifrons. Next base: position 2,213,376 of record NW_017537267.1, on the reverse strand, counting down.
TATATCAATATTTATTTTGTCGTCTTCAAAGTAAGAGCCACCAGATGTAATAGATGTCAACTATTTTTACAGCCAACGAAACACTTTTCATATAAACATTTTGGCACGGCTCTCAGCTGCTTCAGCGAGTTTTGTTTTATCTCTTCGAACGAAAACGGATTCCATTTGATTGATTGTTTGCATGTCTAACTCATAAACCCTTGTCTCATCGGTAGTTATAATGCTCTCCATGAATGTGGGATTGGAACTCGAACGATCAAGCATATCCAAAGAGACCTGTTGACTGTGCTCGTTTTGAAAAAAAAGTCAGATTTATAGTAAGAAGTCGAACAAGAACGCGTTTCATATCCAAATTTATTCGAATGAACTTGCAACAGATGTCGAGCTCTCTTGTCATCTTTCTAACACTTGCCTGACGATTTTTAAGCACCACATTATTCACGTTCTTAATCTTTTCATCAGTTAGAAAGGTCGTAGGCCGTCCAGAACGAGGTCGTCTTTAATGATCTCACGACCGTCTTTGAAAGCTTTGTACCACTCTTAGGTTTTTTGATAAAAATATCTTGTTATTTATTAGCCCTCGAGATTGTTTCAATTTAGAATTCTCTCTTTATCAGTGCATAAGTGTTTTTAATAGACAGGTGTTAGTCTTAAATTATGTTGCAAAACGTGTGACAGACGCAACAGCTGATCAACATAGACCGGTTGACACACTTCAGAACAACTTACCAACGACGCAACCACTCTCTCATTCTCACTCGCTGATAAAAGCGATGAGCTTTTTTTCGGAGCGTCGATCAAACTAAAAACGAAATCACTCAAGCCACACTTCAGGTGGCCATGGACTTGAACTGCAGCTGACTGGTCAGCAAGAAGTTAGTATGATCAGAGCTGTACGCGTTTGTAGTACAAACGGTAAATTGAGAAGTGAGCGAAAACAAAAAAAAATATTACAATAAAGAATTGAATAGCGAAAAATTGTGAAGTGAAATATTTTTTATAATAAAAAAAAATGTTTAATAAAAATAAATACTTTTTCTAGTATC
>NW_017537267.1:2154507-2212042 GCF_001853355.1 Bactrocera latifrons | reverse complement strand
AACTAGTTGATAACAATTTGATTAAGAAACTGTAATTCATAAATAATAGAAATTCGGCAAAAAAATTTCTGCATACATACATACACGTTATATACTAACACTAGGATATATATGTATGCTCTGACTTGAACTAGTTCTACTGACTTTGTGTCATAAAATTAATGGTTTTGAAAACATGCTACTTAGTAATTAAAAGTGACCTACTTCCAATAATTACATCGCTGGCTATAAGTTACAGAATGCAAGCATTTTAATAAATTAAAAAAAAAATATATATATAATAAAAAATTATTAAAAAATTCATTAAATTATTATAAATGTGTAAAATTTTTCTAAACATAAACTTTCATGTCCACATTTTGCTACAAATTCAAACAGTATTTTGTGTACTTGTCCATTATCACGCTTACGTTTGTGGCGCACTTGTGACTTGTCATCGAAATTTCTCCCAACGCCTATATATTGCAAGCTGAAAGTGCTTTATTTCTTGTTTTTTTTCTGTCTTTTGTTATTTCACTTTTTTCGCGTTGGATTCTTTCACTTTTTGTTATTGTCCACTTGACCGGTGTGCGCGCGCAGACGCACTTGTAGTTTCAACAGCGACAGCGCGTTAAACGGCAATTTCGTATGCTTTGCGACGCTTCTTTTTCGCTTTCATATTGCACACAACCATATGTATGTAAACATATGTATACAAACATACATATATATAAATACTTGTATGTCACACATAAAACACGGAGCAGCTAAGCTGACATATATATTTAGCCGGTTTATTTATTTATTTCATATTATTATTTATTTACTTTTAAGCTTTATATTTTACTATTATATGTATGTACATGCATGCATACATGAAAATTTAACAAAAACGAAACTTTTATTTGCCACTATTTGGATCTGTGCCAGAAGAAAGTGTGATTCGTGTGATAAGCATTTCATAACAAAATAGTGCCGCACATTTTAGTACAGATATTTTTGCTTACGTAACAATTGACTTACATGTGATTACAAAAACAAATTATGTCTTGCAATTGGCTAATATATTTGGCTTATTTCCTGTTGGCACCTACTCTACTGCCAGCGGTTACGTATCACAGACGCAATTATGACTTGAGATATGGCAACTCGGACGTGCCGCAATGGAAGCAAAGAGTGAGTTGTGCTCAATTAATCAATATTATACTTAAATAAGTAAAGAAAGGCCAAATTCGAATCTAAGCAAATTTTTTATACTCTCGCAAATTGTAAGGATTAAAGCAAAGAAAGAACTCATTATGAATTTTTCGAAGAAACCGAATCTATAAAATATACCGGAGGTTCGAAAATGTTTTTATTAAGTTTATGTTAGCTAATGTATTTTATTGATTCGATTGTACCCTAAACACACTACTATCCGGAAAACATTTCAAGAACATCCACTCCGAGAGCAGAACTATTATACAGCCAGAGTGGAATGCAAGATATCCATGGAACTACTAGCTCAAAGCAGGTGGGAACGTGTAGACATTTTCTTCTTTACTGTCTAGCTTTCGCCAGACTAATTTTTTCGGCCTCGGCCTTGGCCTCCATATTTTCTACGATTTCGGCAAATTGGCTGGAGCTATCAGCCATGGTTTTTGGTATTTCAAACAACAGAAAAGTTCATAGCAATTTTAAATAAAAATTGATTTTTCCACCAAAATTCGAAGTTAGTCATTAGCGAAGGTAATACACCGATTATAATTATCTATCTTTCCTTATTATTTGTGTTATACAATTAGTGCTTTGCTTCAAAATAGAACTTAGAAATCCGATCCGTGGAATATGTTTATTCGAGGCTCGATGCTGTATTCGTTATAATTGATTTTCGATATGGCGAATCGGTCGTTTTGGACTTTTACTGCCCCTACTGTCTATAAAATATATTTAAAGTTTCCGCTGTGAATTTTCACATATCAATAGGAAGTTAAATCTATCTATTAAATATAAAATCAATACTACATTTTTAAGCTCTGGTATACAGGAGTTGAATGTTACATATATTATGATATGTATAGAATAGAATGTCTGAGGGAGCTCCGGTTTAAAGCCGATAGATGACGATTTGAGATGAGATATATATTTTATATTTTTAAAATCAAAGAAACAACAACCAAAATATATAATCCTGAGCGGTGCCAGAGTGATTATACAGTAAGACGCCGCGTAGGATACGTGCCATTAAGGTAGAGCGTAATGCTTAACCCTGTTTCGCTATCTTAACATATAAATAGCGGAGTTAGGGGAAAATTGATAACAATTTGATTAAAAAAATGAAACCAAAGAATTAGTTCTTATACAACCACAAATAATATTAACGAATATTCTTATAACAAGTAAGGCAGTGCTAATTGCGGGTGCAACACAATATTTTATTTTTTCGCAGCTATAACAATTCCGCATTTGTCTGGAAATGTGGGGACATCATTTCAAAAGAACTCCTTCAGCTAAGCATCCAACAATGAATCAATTGATACCCTGTTCTGATGGGAATCGTATCATAGTGATGGCGTTCTGCAACGACCGGAACAACTTGAAGACCTATTTGAAATAAAATAAATTGAATTTACCGAAAAACCCATTTGTTCAGTTTTTTTTTTTTTTTTAAGTCCAGTGTACTTATAAATGATCGGGATGATGAGACGAGTTGAAGATGTTAAAAAATACATAAAATTTTTCATCCGACAGGTATGAGTCTGCTTTATAGGTCTTATAAGTGTCAAAAGTGGACGATGGGTACACCATCGCCCAAATTTAAAGGAAATCACATATCTCGGAACCTGATCGATCGATTTCAACCAAACTCGGTATATAATATTGCCCTGACAACTCTATGTTACAGAGGGAAAATGAGATAGAACTTTGCTCAAGTAATTCAAATCAAACCAAAAGTGTCTAAGCCCCCAAATACCGGAAATGTAGACGTAAAATAATTACAATTTGGAGAGAATTATTTCCTGATAATAGTACGTATTAGTGTAGAAAATACAGTGAATCAGCTTAATACTTCCCGTGACCCATATATTCTTAATATAAATATTTTCGAACATCCGGGCGACTTTATACCGCATTTCTCGCCCAATATGTGAGTTATCTCAATGAAAAAGATAAAAAGTATTTTAGAAATATTAGTGTATCTTTGTGCCTAAAAAATGGATATAATTGGGGAAAGCTTTACCCATCCCCTTTATAATTAGTATTAGGATTTTCAAACACCCGGCTGACTTTAATTCATATTTCGTTTGGCGATTGTATGTGAGGTGTCTTAATGAATCCCTGGGAACATTTTACTACCTGTGGTATGTTTATTGAATTAGAGTTGGTAAAAAATAGATCAAATCGTGTCAATACTATCTGCAGAATACCTAATATAAGAGCTTCAAAATTCCGGCAAAATTAAATAAGCGTATAATATACTATAGTTTAATGCAGAAAATATGTAAATATGGTCTTCGAATTACTCAAATTCCCATATTTTATGCCGAATATAATATGTAGGTCAATATATGAGTTATATGCCATACTATAATATATAGATATATACACAGTATATAAAATTGCTTGAATTTCGATCCTTTGGCTGACATTTCGCACTTTAAGGTATTTCGCTGACTTTGCTCCTGGAAAATTGTGGAGTATATAATGTCTGGTAACACCCATCCAACAACAATCCTCCTTACTTGTCATTTATTATTTCCTGTAACATTTCCTGATAAAATCAGATGTCAACCATTTTTATTAAAGTCGATATTAAGCATACCGCAAAATTTGTTAATTAATTGCAGTTCTTTTGAATTACAATTCACAGGCATGTCAGAAGACTCAAAGGGAGAAAATCAACTTGCATTACATTTGCGATGAGAAGGGTAATGTCAAATGTCTGCCCGGCTGGCAGGGCGACCTGTGTCAAGTGCCACAATGTAGAAAAGGATGTGATCCCATGAACGGTAAGGCGAAAGTGACAAATTCGAAAGCACTAAGCGAATTTTTAATTTGTTAATATTAGTATTTTACTTATGCACGTAGTGCTAGATATATTGTATTACGTTCAAATATTAAGGTCACTCATACGCCAAGTCGGCAATAAGCAAATATCAAATTTAGTTATGTATTGACTATTAATTTACGCTAAAAATTCCTATTTATATATTGAAAATTTGTTCGCGGTAAATTCTTGTTTCGATTAATTGATATAAAGTAAGGTCTTTTAAGGCAATCCGAAATCTTTCAAAAAGGATTTCGCATAGTTAAAGAATACATTTGTTACAGGGTATTCAGTTTGTAGTGTAGTGTAGTTGCCTGTGGCCTTCAGGCAGAGTTTCTACTCCACCTTAAATGATTGTTTTCCGTTCTATAAACGTGTATGCTTTTCCCGGAAGAAAGTTGCAATATAACCCGAATTTATCTGCTTTGCGAATTTGTACTGGACATAGTCCAAATTCCTGAATTTTAGTTTTGTAACTTAGTTTTGCACTAAGTGTCGGTTGCAAACATAATTATACTCTTGCAATATGTTGCCGCAGAGTATTAGAACGAGTGATCCAAGTACAGGCAGTGAAGAAAATATAGTAGCCGTAGCTGAGTGTGTACATGAGGACCGTGGCGAGTCGATTCGATGACGTTGGCTGCAACTAGGAGTGACGTATGGAACGTCTTGGCACATTTTACGCGCAGATCTTAAATTGAAAGCATACAAAATGCAGCATTTGCAAAAAATAAAGCCACGTGACCTTCCCAAGTGACATCGCTACGCTTTATAGACTCTTGAAAAGTTCCAAGAGGATCCGCCGTTTTCGAGCCAAATTTTGTTAAGCGATGATTCTCATTTCTGGCTGAACAAATATGTAACTAATATGTAGACAGGCAAAATTGCTGCATTTGGGTTGAAGAGCAACCTGAAGGGGTTCATGATATGCCAATTCATCCAATTATTCAAACAATGATTTGGTGTGGTTTGTAGGCCGGTGGAATTATCGGTCTATATTTTCACAAAAGATGCCGGTAAGAACGTAAGAGTCAATGGCGACTGTTTGGCGCCATTATAATCGACTATTGCCTGTATTGAAGCTTATGATCTCGGCGACGTTTGGTTTCAACAAGACAGCACCACTTCCCACACATCGTATCAATCAATGTATTCATTGAGAGAACACTTCGTTGAAGAGGTAAATTCACCTTTCGGGCCGTCGATTGGCCACCAAGATCGTGTGATATCACACCGTTCGACTTTTTCCTGTGGGAATATATAAAGCCTAAAGTTTATGCGGACTATCCCGCTTTGATTCAGGCCTTGAAAATGGGAACGAGAACAATTCAAGGGATGTGTTCTGTCAGAAGTTTATTTTGAAAAGTTAAAAAAATCAATCATATTTTCGTTCGAAAAATAATACATTAAACTTAAGGACTTAAATGGTTATGTATATCTTCTCCATATAAAAATATAAGCTCTCTTAAAATAATGAATTATGAAAGAAGTTTAGAAATATTCATCAACACTGCAATTATCGTGCTTAACGACAATGCCAACAACACCTAACCGATTTTATCATTTTTAATCCATTCTGGCATCTTAAATGACAACACCCTGCCAAAAGCAACCAATTAATAATTGCAAGCAAGCCACAGGCTTCCACAGTTTTATTACCAAATGCTAGACTGCACACACCTCACACACACACACACATACATACATACATGCATATAAATGAAAAGATTTGTTCTTCTTTCAGGCTACTGCCAACGTCCGGACGAGTGTCGCTGTCGCATCGGTTATACGGGTGAATTCTGTGAGCGTTGCATACCACTGCCGGGCTGCCAACATGGCTACTGCAATAAACCGTTCGAATGCATTTGTAAGCCCGGCTGGGATGGTCTCTTTTGTACCGAACGTAAGTAAGGACCTACGCAAAACGCCACTACAAATCAGAATTTATGCCTCAGATATTTCATATTAAAGCAAAAATTTGTAGAGGGGCCATTCTCTACGGTGCAACGGCAAATAAATATTGGCTACTTGCTTGTTGAAGTTGCACCGAAAGTCATTGGTTTTTGTGTTTTGTTTTGTTTTGGTTTTGTTTTTATTAGCCACCTGCCGTTCTGGTTGTCACAACACACGCGGCTATTGTGAGGCGCCCGGTGAGTGTCGCTGCCGCCTGGGCTGGGCGGGGCGCAATTGCAGCGATTGTGCCGTGTTGCCCGGCTGCCAGCGTGGCACATGTCAAAAGCCACTCGAATGCAACTGCCTGCCGGGCTATACAGGGCTACTCTGCCAAACAGGTGAGTGCGTTCCGGTATACGATGTGTATGTGTGAGTGTGTGTGTGTGTGCCATTTTCAATGTGTGTCAATGAAGAAGTGGCCGGGTGGCAGAGTTTTTATTGAAAATTAATTGAAAAATACCGTAACTGATCGTTTTGGCAGCAAAATTGTTGTTGTGGCACCTGGGCGTGAAATTTCGTAATGCCAGCTTGCTATTTATGTTTCGTGTATTAAACGACGAGCATTGTCATGTGGTCAGTCGTCGTTCAAATATTTAATATTTTGAGTTCTTATTTGAGAGGTATGTAGTGTCTATGAGATGTTTCAATGCCTTACTGTGACTCGAAATAGTTTTTAGCGGAAATCATCCTTAACGGCAGTACGATTTCATATGCCTCCTTAGTTAATGAACTAAATGACCCATATTCCATAACTTCCATCTCCATCTAGTCCTAAGAGCAAGGCTTTTTGAATGCACCTACCTCATGAACCGAATTTCTATCTGCGAACCGCAACCAAATCTATCATCTTCCGAATTGGATCGTTATTGGTAAAAGCGGATCACGACTAGATCCAGCGCAATACGTTGCCAAGTCAGGGGTGACTGTCATGAAGGTTTTGTTGGATTGGCAGGGAATCGTCTACTGTGAACTGATCCAGACAAACTGTGGAAAATCTGGAAATCGAGCTTATGCTATCAAAAATCCGTCCGAAGAAAGTAATCGAAGAAGCAATTTACAGCTTTAGCAAATGTAAGAGCAACTCTGTTCCAGACACATCAATAGTGACTCAAAAGAAACTTGGGGCTTGTTTGTTATGCATCCACCTTATAGTCCGGAAATAGAACCATCGAAAAATTCAACTCTGAAGGAGCTTGTGCACCAAGTCGGAGGTGACCTATACTACATCACCTCGGAGTTGTCGTATCATTCGACCTTCACGGCCTTTCCAACTTCTGGACTGGTTCCTATACTACATCACCTCCGAATTCATTCGTCCTGGCCTTCATGACCTTACCAACTCCTGAACTGGACTGAAGATTCGGCATGAACTGCGATTGGTAGTTCGGCTTGAACCCTGGGCCGGTGGTTGCGACATTTTGGCACTTGAGTATGCTGAGGTGAAACTCATCAGAAATAGCTCATGGGCTCCTGTCGTAAACTGCTGTTCCGCATGTCAGGCCCCATCATGATTTAGTCGGTCTGATAGCCTGCCACATAAGGGCGTGCGCCAACCCCTTTCTTTGCACGTACCTTTGAAGAAAAGAAGAGTGGTGAGGTGAAGGTAGGTCGGAACCGATACCCAGATCTATCCGTGCGAGTGTAGGAGCTAGTTTGAGGGAACTGTCATCCGCCAAGACTAGTAAACGAGTCAGTGGAGCCTCTGTCTCAAGTACAGCAAAGCTAGACCCACTAAGGAAGGAAAAAATGGGGCAAATCGGTAGGAACCTACTTACCACTGGAAATGCATTGTACTAGCAGAGACCCAGGCATCACTATGGACACAAAGGGTGTAAATAGGAACCGGCCAAGAAACAGAAATCACATCGACGTTTTCAGCTAAAAATTTGGAGCGCTACGGTGGTAGTTAGGCTGAGCGAGTAACTGTTACGCCAGTATGCTAGAGTGGGTCAGAAGGATGTTGAGCGAAGAAAGTGTTAGTGAAGCAAATGAACAGGACGTGTCTCAAACGTCAGTCAAACGGCAAAGATCGCATGAGGAAGAAGAGTCTCTTGGTAGGAGGCTACATGCGAGAATTGCACGAAGATGGAATTTGAACAAACACTTTCTTGCTGGGTATGTGCGTATGAGTGAGAGACAAGTATGAATGTGTGAGTTCAAAATTGTGTCTCTCCACGCTTTTTTCTTTATTTATACAATTTTCGGTATTTTCATTACATTTGTTTAGCTATTTGTGCTGCGGGTTGTCACAAACAGCGTGGATACTGCACGAAGCCAGGCGAATGCCGGTAAGTTTATTGTACCAAAACAAAAAATCCAAACCAAATTATTGAATTATTGTGCAGCCTTATGCATGGCGTATATGTACTCGTTGATATTATTTCACATGTTTTTCTTTTTGTTTTTTCCGTTCAGGTGCAAAGTTGGCTGGACCGGACCGAACTGCGATCAATGTTTTGCCTATCCCGGCTGCGTGAATGGCGACTGTGAGCGACCATGGGAGTGCAATTGCAAGCCCGGCTGGGGAGGCATGCTCTGCGATGAGAGTGAGTAGTTGTGTTGCAGTTGTGGCTGTCAGTGGCAGTAGCAGCAGCCAGCAAAATCAACAGCACAGACGGATGAAAAATAATATTTATTTACGCATATTATTTTATACAAATTTTTCAATATTTTTTTTTTCTGCTTTTTGTTAGAGTTGACGTATTGCGACGAGCACCCGAATACTTGCGAGAATGGCGGACGCTGCATAGCATACACCAAGGATGACGGCAGCTATCGCTGTGACTGCAAACAGGGCTATCTGGGCAAAAACTGCGAGATTTTAGATGAATTCATGCTGACCTCAACGTCACCGCCGCGCATCACACCGCCACCAATGACCAGTTGGGGCGAAGAAGACGCCGCCGATAAGCTAAATGATGATGATGACGACGATGACGGGGATAACCGCGTAGGCAGTGATTATCAGCTGGGGAATCACAAAATGCAACAAAATAACGTTGCAACAACAACTACTGCAGTAAATGGAAATATTGCCGGGAACAGTGCGTTGGTAAAGCCATTAGGGCCTCCAGCAACGCAACTGAATGGCGGAACGGTAACAACGTTGTCTGCCGTTGACAAGATGACAAATTTAAATGACACTAAATCCATTGTGGCCCATGATACTAATAATATTAAGCAGCCAGCAGCTGCTGTGCAGCCGACTGTGTCCGTCCCATTGCCACAAGCGGCAAGAAATACGTCTGACATGCATGTGCAAGCAGCAACAGCAACAAATTCAACAACTACAATAACGAGTAGCCGTACTCATTTGAATTTAATTAATGCCACAGTATCGGCTTTAAGCTCCCACGTTGCATTGCCGGCAATGCCAGGCCGAGAAGCAGACGAAAATAGCACTATTAAAGGCTCCTCTCCAGCCGACCGCACACACAGCAGCACAACACCGGCCACACCTACTGCCATCTCTAGTCCCATACCGATTCCATTGCATTTCCTGGATTCAACCTACATGCACAACAAAGTCACACAGACAGCTGCAATGGTTAATTCAAATTTAGCCGCTCTTTCCGGTAATAATGCAGCCGATGAAGATGCTAATCAGGATGAATACGAGGAGGACGGCGAGGACGAAGATGATGACGATGAAGAGGCTGATGATGAAGACGATGACGAGGAGACTGATGATGATGATGACGACGCTAGTGTTGATGACTTAATACCAGATGTCCTTAATAGTGTCGCCTAGTTGACTTAACAGGCCTACACAGGATTGTGGCTTTCCTTCGGCTGACTGACACACGCTTTCGATTAATTACTCATTACATCGGTTACTTGTGTACAAACTGTGTGTATGACTTTGTATTTGCATAGTGTTTCTTATTTAATTAGTCAGTCACATATGTTAACCGTCGAACGCATGTTTGCATTGAGCGCTAGCAAATATGTGCTGTTATTATTGTGCAATTAAGATTAGAAAATTCAATTACTTATTGTATTTATATATATAATCTCGTATATGCATGCAAATTTTGGAATATTTATTTATTATCTAATATAAGATTATTTTGTAGAAATTCCTTGTTTTCATTTCAAATAATTTTACTGTAACGGTAAATATAAATTTATATTTAAAATAAGCAGAAATCTTCCACAAATAATGAAGTTTCCATACAAAAAGTTTTCGCTGATAATTTCAGTTGTATGACAGCCATTAAAATTAGAAATTGCAGCGCTGACTTTGGAGACTATTCTACTCCGAATTTATTTTGTCAGACCAGTTTGTATGACAGGTATTTGCTAAAGTCGCCCGATCTGAACAATTTCATCGGAAATTGTAGCACTGCCCTGCAGAACGATCTGTGCCAAATTTTGTGAATACCCGTCTTGCAGCACCGGCTTTTCACCTTCTGACTACCATTTTATCCAGTTCATGCAAAACACCCTCACAAAAATGTTCTTGATTCATTCTAGTCCGGAAAGTCAGCGCAGTACAGAAATAAGATACTGAGATTCTGATCCCGTTGTTAATTTCAGGCATCAAAAAGTCGATTATCATGGCGCGATAACGCTAGCCATCGATGGTTACGTTCGGCATCATTTTTGAAGAAATATCTACCGCTGATTTCTGGATGAAATAGCAGCTCTTGAATCTCCTCAAGTTGCCAAATGCAGGCATTTAGCTCGTTTACACACTTATTGAGACAGAAATGGGCTTCATGGCTCAACAAAATTTGGCTCGATAACCTCGGATCTTCATGGAACTCTTCAAGAGTTCATAGAGCGAAGCTATATCGCTTGGGAAGGTCCTGTATTTTGTGCGCGCGCCAAAAACATTCTTTACAGAGCGGGAATTTTCGAAAAAAAACTTGAACAATTTGTAAATGTTCTTAAGGCGTAAGGCTTTCCATGACGACATGACAGCTTGGCAAGACTCACAGAACATAAGGCTTTTGAAAAAATTAGATCAGCTCTTGTAAGATAAATTAAGTCTCGTCAATCGACTATGAAATGTATTTGGGTCATAAAAATGTTATTTTATCCCGTCAAAGGAAATGATCTTTCTTTCGTAAAATATTTTTCTTTTTGTAAATTTGAAATCAAAAATCCTATAACTTTGTTACTTGAATTTTTTACATGCATTTTGAAGTTACGTGGAAAAAGTCTGTATACAAAAATTGTTGATATTTTCATTACCTACAACTTTTCCATACAACACGTTTCCATAGGATACTTACATAGTTTTTCCAAAAGTTGATATAAACAGTTTTTAACTCTTCAATATTTAAATACAACTATCCGCCTCCAAATCCCGTTCACAGATCGCAAAGTAAATTATGTTTAGTTTCGTTTTTTTAATTTTATCTTAAAATTTTAATAGATTTCATACTATAATAATTTGTTTGTTATTTTACAAAATACATATGTATGTGAAAATAAATTTTTACACTTTTATAATTATTTCAAATTATTATTTATTTTATCGTTATTTACCCAAAATTTCCAAATTTTCAAATTTATGGTTAATTTTTTATGAATCACGTGCATCAGCTTGCTTTTCATTTCATCAATAAATAAATACATGAAAGTTCTCTTGTACTCTGGTAAAAACTCTACAAATACATTGATTTAGCATCGAATGTAAACACTCCCTGTTAATTACAGAATAAAATGAATCTTGGTTAACAGCAAAGGACAACAGAAGTAATGTAACTGCGCAACTGATATACACACCTATATGTTTGTACTTCTGGATTTACGCTCGACTGTACATAAAAGTACATAGGATATACAAAATTAGAAGAGGCATTCAAAGGTATTCTTCCACTGTTAAAAATTACCACGGCATCTGCTAGCAGCTGAAAGGATCTTGAATGATACAGTGGCAATTAAATCCTTTAAATTTTATACATGTTTTGGAAAGCTTATATATGCGCATATACACATGTGTATATTCAAGATAAAAATTAAGCTTTAATTTAAAATAACTGTGTTATAAATTTCTTTTATAAAGCACATTTCTGCATAAATATACTATAATATACAACACTTACCGCATTTTATTTTACTTCTTTTCGCATTTTCTGCAATATATTGATACACTTCCCTACACTAAGCTGCTTTTCCTACTTCTAACCCTTTATTTACATTAACATAACGTAATTAACATTAACAGAACATAATTGACATTAACATAAAATTTTATGCATAACCTCTGGCAGAGCTCTGCTTGCGCCGACGCTCAGAGCTCAGCTTTTGTATTCACTAATTTTCACTTTCGCTTTTACTACACAAATAACAACGCCCGATTACTTTTTTTTACTTTAAAACGATTAAATTGACAATCTTCAACAGATTTCTACTAAAAACTTCTTAATTGCAGCTTTAATTCCTGAACTAATTTCACTTTTCACCGAGCAGTTGCATAAGTCACTTACACCAACGAGGTACAAGGAAACGAATGTTCGCAATGGCGGCGGAAATAAAGAATGACCAATGACATTCAAGCTTCTAAATTGAAGTGGTCTCTGTAGATAATGTAGTAGATCGCCTAAAACTACAGGGTTCGCAAATATTTTTTAACTACAGAGATATTTATATTCAAATTATATGGCAGTTTTTGGAATCTTATAAAATTTTTTTTTAACCGAATTTACAATATTCTTCTGTCTAATAGCTATAAAAGTTTGTGTATATCATGATCATAAACGTGACCAACAGATGGCGCACATATTACTCCTTGAAATTTTCAATGTATAGATGTAATTATATTTGTTTATTAAGAGCTAAAGCATTTAAACATGTTTTTTGTAATGTATGTATAAAATGAACATAAAAATTCGTTTCTTACATCGCTGTAAGATCCCTTCTAGCTGCTAATAGATGTCGCTGGTATTCTCAAGAACGAATATTATCAGTTGCCTCCTCCTATTTCCGCCGCCATTTTTTATAGTTCCTCTTTGCAAAGCATTCGCGTAGATGGGAATTGCGTAAAGCAGAGTACACGACATATACTCTGATAATTGTAGCTAAGAGTGCGTGCATATTTTTAAAGTAGCGCTGTCACATTATTGCTGTTACTATCACTGTTGATTAACGTTTTTTATTAGACTTCCGTGCATAGCATCGTCCATTAACACTTCCGGTAATGAGACTACTGTAGTGACCACAATATTAATAAACAAAAAAAAAAAAAGCAAGTAAGAAAGGGCTTAGTTCGGCAAAAACCCCACATTTTATACACTTGCACATTTTATAAGGTGTATAACCAATCATAGATGTATAGTAACATCAGCCGAATGTTCCAAAATCCTGATAGTAGTTATAATGGAGCTAAGCCAAGTTTTCGCTCAAATTTATCTAATTTAGGCACAAAGATACACGGTTATGAGTTAAACATGTTCTCTTATTTTCATTGAGATAACTCACAAATTGGCCGATATACATATGCGGTACAAAGTCACCCGGTAGTTCGAAGATCTTTATATTTCGTACATGGGGGTATTGACTTTTTTTGACATATAGACATGCCTTTGACAGAGAAGATTATCTACGAATTTCGAAAATATATATCTCACACGTTGACCGATATTTCCGATCAAAAGCCATCTACAAGTACTAGGACCCAAATTTTTCGTACCTAGGCAAACACTAGAGAATTTTATCCGATTACATTAATAGCTTCTTGATTTATGTACTGGAATGTGAAAGAATCAAGTGAAATTTAAAAATGTGCTATATGGGAAGTAGGTGTGGTTGTACACCGATTTGGTTCATTTTCGTACTAGACTATGAGAAGGATGACACGTTCTAAATTTTGTCGAAATCGGCCGGTCGGGTCTCGTGATATGGGATTTCACAAAAAAGTGGGCGTGCCACACCCATCGTCAAAATTTCACACCGGCTCGCAAAAAGCCCCCTCATAACATCTTATATTCTGGCATATTTAGTTATTGACTTACTACACTTTTTAACAGTACCGTAATATGGGGAATATTATCTTCAGGTTTTATTCATTTTCACACTGTCGATAGAAGTTCTTACAATATTTGTGCTAAGTAAATTTGGTTGTTGTAGCTTTCTTGGATATGAGCAGCCCACTCCCACTTTTTCATATATAACCCTATATCTATTTATCTTAGTTATAGCTAATTCGTACCACCATTAATTGAACAAAACAATTATGCACTATAGCAACAGGCTGGAAAAGTATAAAAACAGCGTATCGAAAGTTTTGTCTCACCCGTCCTTTAGACCAGGCTTTTCCCCTTCAGGTTACTATTTTATCCGGTCTATGCAAAACACCCTCACTAGAATATGGTTGACATCAAAATAGGTTATCCAAAATTTATTCCAGTCCGCAAAGGCAGCGCCGTACAGACCCAAGATGCAGAGATATATGTTTAGCCAGAGCCTTGTTAATAGTAGTCGAATTTTTTCCAAGTCAAAATTATTTCATGCCAAACCCTAGGGCTTTCTTTGCAAGAACAAGGTTTTTTATGGAAACTTTTCTTCCTCAACAAGGAACCCCAGGGAGTTTTCAACGTTCTTGGCATAACTTCAAGCTTTGACTTATTGACTTTTAAAAGCCAATTTGTTGGTCCCTTCATTTGTCGGGATGCAGGCCATAAATACTCGTAAGAGGAGAAACTCTGCAAAACTTTGTTAAATAGTCAAAGCGTCAATTATATACAATTATCTAATGATTTCATTTCTATTATCCATGTAAACGTTTCATTAAGTATTGAACGACACACTGTCCACTATTTGGTACAAAAAAAAAATTTACAAAAGTTTTTCAGCACAACAATCAACTAGCAGAAAATTAATGAAAAGTTCGGTTGTGCGTTAAACCTGCAGACCAAAAACCAAGTACAAATAAAAAACAAAAAGCGCGGCGCACAATAACAAAATCTGTAAAACTTAACAAAAAAAATACTTAATTTGCATAACAGTAATGGAAAATGGAAAAAAACGCAATCGAAAAACTGCATTCGCGAAATAAACGCGAAATTATACCAAAAGTGCAGGCAGTAAAAAAATCGAAAGCTCACGGCGTTGTTGTTGTTGTTAATGTGAAATATTTTTAATTTATGTACATGAATGAGGCATCAACAATTACTAAATGATGCAACTGGAAGATGAAGAAGCGCGTCCGGACAATGATGCAGAACAAGATGAACAGCTGCAACAACAACGACAACAGAAAACATTACAAGATCGCAAAAGCGAAGAAGAAGAAGAAATAAGCGAACGCGAAAACTTTCCGCACTGATTGCCGCAAGATATGTTGCAAGGGGCAAATGCGCAGCCGACGAAGGGAGTAGGAAGTGCGAAGAACGTAACAGCAAGCAACAGCAGCATTCTTTCGTATATTCGCCATATTTCTTCCCACAACGCTTTTTGGCAGGTAACAGCAACAGCTGCTGCTGCTGCTGGGCGGCAACTTGCCGTGCTTGCTATTGTCGAGTTTTGCAGGCAGGAGAGGCATTTTTGTTTTTGCTCTTGCCGCTTACTTGTCTACTTTTAATCTCTTTGCAATTCTTTGCAATAATTGCAATTTCCTGCTCAGCCAACTACCAAACGCCCGCCATGCCCCGCAACGGCCGGGTTTGCTGCAGTTGCTGTGGTTCTCCTGCTTGTTTTTGTTGTTGTCGGTGTTATGTTCTTATACTGCCACTCATGGTGGTGTTGCACGTTCGAGCAGCAAGTTCAGTAACTTACAAGTTGATGCAACTTTTGAAATTCGTAATTCTTCACCTGCCAAATTCACCCGCCGCACAACCACACACACACACACAGCACTTGTGGCGTCATTGTGCGCTCTGGTTCGCCTGATGGCGCATCCAAACTAAGTGGAACGCAAAGAAGTAATTACGGCCATTGAATGAGAATCCACTTTTATTTGAACATGGCGACTATTTCGTTTTCAATACAAGATGAATAGTTAGCATTTATTGCCAGCAGACATGCACACACATACACGCGCATACAAATGCAAGCAAGAAAGATTGCATTTCCTGTCGGTTTGACTCCCTCTCGCTCTCGCTGTGTGTGTGTGTGTGTGAGCTGAGCTCGTTCAGACGGAGGAAATGATATTTCCGCTACAGTTTGCCCTCTTGGTTTTGTAGCACAAAAAATTGTTGTTGTATCGTTACCGTATTTTTTACTTTTCCTTTTTATACCCCACACAGGGTATAATAAGTTCGCCACACAGTTTGTAACATCCAGAAGGATCAATGTAATGAGCTAAATCGGTCCGTCAGTCAGTATATATAGTACGAGAAGCTGCTCTTTTACCCTGAACAGGTTATATCAAGTTGACCAAGCAGTTTTTAACACCCAGAAGGAAGCACCAGAGATCCTATATGTGTATGTACCTAAATGATCAGAATGACGAGCTGAGTCGACTTAGACTGTCTGTCTATCTGTTCTGGTGCAACGGCTGGAGCTGGAAATGGCTGACGTGCCGGGGCGTGGGTAGAGGACTGGGTGCATGTAATTGCCGAATGCACGATTTACTCGGACATTAGGGACCTAGGCGGTATGGGGATTAGCGGGACTGATGAACGTCTAGATGTTAACGGTGTGATCTCCACTAGTCGGAATGCCGATCAGTTAGGTTCGTTTGCGCGTGAAGTATGGAAGCTCAAGTTTCGGTCTGACCGGAGAGCTACTTAGTTCTGGTACCATGGGGAGCAAGAGCCCTTGAAGTTCACTCCAATCTGCTAATGCGAACTGCCCTTTGGGAAGTATCGTGGTCGTGGTTAAAACCCCAATGCGGGAAGAACTGACACTTTGACCTTTCACACTGCCAAAATATATGCTCCTGTAAAGGGTATTATAACAACGGTGCAGTCGAAATCAATGTTTTTCTTGTTTGTTGTTGATTTTACTGTTGCTGTAGTTGGCCTCATTGTGCAGCGTTGTGCCGAGTTAATAATTTCACCTTCAGCCTCTTGTTTGTTGTTGTGGCGTTTGCACTCCTCTTTATTAGTGCCGCAGGCGGCTATAGCAGCTGAGCGTTGCAAGATCCTGGTGTGTATGTGTGGCACGGCATTTAATCTGTATATTTGTTAGCGTTCTATTGCGTAAGCCCGCATTTATAACTGTTGCGGCGCTTTTCTTGGCATTTTGTTACCGTGTCCAAATTGAAATTGGCTCTACTCGGCGCTGTGGCAAATACGCCGCGCTTCACTTTCCCTCTCACCCTCTCAACACCTGCATCCCTTGTCTATCACGTGCGTCTTTCTTCAGTGCAATCTTGGCAGGTTTTGTATCGCCTTACTCGTCTCCGTCGTCATCGCGCTCATCTTTGTGTGTCTCCTCCGCGATTCCGATTGCTGAATGGCTTTGTATTCAGTAATTTCATGAAGTGTACGTTCGTATTGTTCATTATGCTTGTTCATTGATGTATTCATTTTGTAATCTATCTTTTGTTGACAGTTCCATTTATTTCCTATGTATTTTTGTTGGGTAAATTAATTCGTGGAATTGCTGGCAATAAGTTAGGAGGCAAATAATAACTGTATTCAACTATTTGTAACGAAGGAAGATATGTAGAGAGTGGAGTCAAATTGCATTACAATGCTATTTATCTGTTCGTAAACGAATGACTTTAATAAGTCCGCAATATTAAGTGAAGCACATTTCTCTTATACAGATGTAGAGCATTCACACAAACCAAACCTACTATAGCAATACGTTCGAGCAGTGATCATCTACTGGAATAATTAAGTAGACTTTCTTTAAACTACTGACTAAAGATGCGGATCCTGTGTGAGAGCCTTAAAAAGGAAACTCTTTTTTGAAAAAAGAAATCGATTCCGATCGTTCAGTTTGTATGACAGCTATATGCTATAATGATATGTTCTGAACTATTCTTCGGAGATTGCATTATTGCCTTAGAAAACAACTCAAGCCAAATGACTTGAAGAATTATGACAAATTAACAGTTTTTTGGGGAACAAAGGACGCAAGCAAAATTTCAGAATCGATATCCCAAAACGAAGGGACTAGACTTGTGGTTCGCTACTTCGGACTGAGAAGACAATTTATATTACGACAATATTTCTTCAAATCAATTAGGCTTATATCAAAAAATTTATATTTATAATTCATTTCGAAAAAAGATATGTTTGGAGTAGAGCTGCTGGCTCTGAAGTTTAACCAACAGAATGCCCTTGAGCTGCACATACCTAATATAAAGATATATAGAAACAATAACTAATCTATCACAAAGTTCACGGATATATTCCTTACTATAACGAACTCCATACAGCGTGCTACGCTGGCTTACTATTTTTAACAAGATACCTTATCGAATCAAATATAAAGTATGTATGTGTGTAATTATTAGAGGAATTTAAAGAGAAAAAAAGCCTGTACTCATATTTTGGGCTTAAGTAATTAGAATATGAATTAGACTACTTTTAAATTTCTTAATGATTTAATGATACAATTTTATTCCCAGCTATGGCTGAAACATAACTCTTAACAGCATTAAGTCAATTGTTGATAATGCAGTTAACATTACGAGGTACTGTTGTCTAACAGCATGACGGCTACAGTTGACATCAGTTTTTCAGAGAGTGATGTGGTGAAAAGCTTTACGCAGTTTAAAAGAGTGGCACTTTTAACTTAATCAAGGTAAAATAGATTAATAGTGGATAAATATACACACATGTATGTACATATGGGTGGATATTTTACAGTAATATGAAAAAATGTGTGGATTTTATGCACCGCATATAAATATACCTGAATTTAGTATTTAAAGAAAATTTATTTATTGACTTTTAAAGATATTTTACGGTCGCTAGATGTGAAATAAAATTTATACTTGGGTAAATAAAGAAGTTGATTGGCAGCAAGGAGTTAAAAGAAGATTAGTAAATATCACAGATTGAATGTTTCTAGATATGAAGGTTTCTAAAACAGTCAGAGGCAAATAATGCAATAGTTCGCACACTTCCCAACGTCAAACGTTTGCCGCTGTACAGGATGCAACGGGTGATCGAAGTAGAAGCACCTTTTTCAATAGCATATTTTTGTTACATCGCGCGTAATTCGTGTCAAGCTTTCATGATATTTTGGTTCAGTATTGTTTGGCATTTGGAAAGAATTACTCCTGAACAACATTTATATATCGTTCGGCCTACTGAGCGTACTATTCGCAACAGCATCACCCATCTTGAGACCCAACATTCTTAATTTGATGAAACTCGCTCGAATAGAAAATGTCCAGCAGGCAGGATGGACTTAGCGCATTTTTCGTAGAGATCTTAAAGTAAAAGCTTACAAAATACAGATCATGTGATATCGCACCCTTGGACTTATTCCTGTGGGGATATGTAAATTCTAAAGTCGTGCGGACAATCCTGCTAGAACATACTCGCAGCCAACACTTGAAAGAAATAATATTCAAATAATAAAAGCTAACTGTTTTTTTTTTTTTTTTGATGATAATAAACATTCCCCATTAAATTTTAAGTTGCTATGTTTTCTCTTTAAAAAAGTAGGGAACCTCGAAATGGGTCACCCTTCACTAAATACAATGCATACCAATGCATATTTTAAATTTCCAAAATGCCAGTGTTTTAGAAAGAAGTTGATTTTGATCCAAAATTTTGCCAAAAATCAGAATTTAGATCAGAACACCGCTTATCATTGTATAAAAAAATGTATACAAACCATGATAAAAAGTTTAACAGTGATCGTAACATTGTCTCCGACTAACTCCTTAAGCAAATTAAAAAAATTTGTTTCGAGTACAGTGCCCTAAAAAATATATAACTCTAAAACTATATTATTTAAAATTTTAGTACTTTTATTAATTTTTAACAGTATAGACTATCGAAATAACTAAAAATTAACTATTTAATGTGATGAATTGGTAGAGTGTATTGTAAAAAAAGTTTAGAAAAACAATACTTACATATATGAACTACATTGTATTACTGAAACTTATGATATAAAAATAAATTTTATTTAAAAAACACAAAATTAATTAATTAAATGACTACATAAATTCTGTGTATAATCGAAAAATCCTTATAAATTTAAGCTACAAATTAGGAAAATAATTCATTCATTAAAATTAAATGTCTAACATAAACACGCTTGGAGCATTTAAGGCCGATCACATTAAACTTTGGTCGCTTGGCCTGCAAATTTGCACAATCCACAGTAGCAACATGCGTTGGGGCATACAAATTTATGCATGTAGTCACTTCAAGTTTTGTACAAATAATTTAAATTCACACATAAATAACTATTTAGTTAATCAGTTTGTATTTACTTAACGTGAAGCAAACATAAAACAAAGGAAACCCATAAATATGACCGCAATGTAACACAGTTGAATGCCCAAAGCATTTTATTTACTACAACAGATACTTAATAAATACTATATGTATATATGTATATAGATACATACATTTATATGTATTTACATATGCACATTAGAAGTTGAAGCATGCTGTTTTGCAACAGGCACTTAGGAGGAGCTGCAAATATATTTTATGCAGCTCATGAGAGCATAAATAACTGTACTTGCGAAAATGTCTGACAATGAGTTTGCGTGCGTGCATGTGTGTGGGTGTTCGGGTGTATTTATGTCTGTGCGACTGTTCACACCATAATTACATGGTTAAGTCTTAGCAATATTTACCGTTGCCAGAATCCTTTCGCCACAAGCAAGCAAGCAAGCCAAAACCAGGCAGCCAAGTAAGCAGCCAAACTGAGCAAGCAAAGCAAAGCTTACCGAAGAAGCGACTTGCAACACAAGCGCGCAAACAAATAAACACAAACCAAAATGCTGAATATTGCATTTGCCGGCAAGTACCTGTGCAAAATGCCTGTACATATATGTATGTATGTATGTGTGCATGGGTTGGTGAATGCCACGCATTGTGCATGTTAACTGTTGATTTATGCCTGGCTGCTACTTGCCTTTGTTGCCACTACTTGGCACTACTGCGTAGCAGGCACAAGTATTTACATATTTGCTTGTAAGTATTTTGAGCAAATCGTTAGGCAGGTGTCTATGCGCTCGTCCGTCCATCCGTCCGCTTAGGCGTCCTTCCCTCCACCGGCTGGCTGTGACAGTGACAAAACGGCTGTTGCAGCACGCCAGCATGCCGTTAACCACACAGCACGTAGTAGCGGTATGCGTATGTTGCAACAGTTGCCACCAAAATACTGCTGCAACTGCAACTATGTACTGTTGCAACATTTAGTCAACATCTCTGTTGATGTTGATCGTCGGTTGGCTGGTTGGTTGGTTGGTTGTTGATGGTGTGCGGAAACTAGAAATTCTGTGCAGCAAATATGCATTGCGGTATTACGTAAATAGCTGCAACAGCAATTAGTACGGGCACAAAAATATCGATAGTCGGTAATTATTTTGATAAAAAATGAAAAATATCGATAATTGTACCGATAAGCAGAGAGAATTATGTTTTTAAACAAAATGTCGATATATTTTTTGCCTGCAACATTTTCATAAGCGATATAATGACTGAATGGATTTAACTCTTACTTGAGTATATGTATAAAGTATTTCAAGAGTATATCTTGCCTGTAAAGAGTTATGAGCTATCCGTTGAATAGTGATTTTAAAATAAGATGTACTAAAAATTTGGGATATCAAAGTGAGAATATGGCAATTGAACATCTACTTAAAAGGCGAGACCAGCTTAATAGCGCAAAGACAATTTTAAGTCACGATCCAAAGAACGAACAGACAAAGATCTCAAATTTCGGAAAATGTTGTTCTTGTTCTTTTATCGGGTACCTAATTCCCGTTACGGTAGTAAGGATTAGATAAGTTGTCATCCGCGTCATCCAACAGTAGGCCTAAGAAATTTGCTGTTTCGACTGGGCCAAGCCAAAGAGAAAGCGATGTCAGATGAGTAGGTTTAGTGGGCAAGAAAAGAGGTGGCCAGTATCAGGCGGAGACTCATTGCATGCAGAACATATATTGGATATTTCGGGGTCTATTCTGGATAAGTAGGATTTTAATCTGCTACAATATTCAGCACGTAGCAGCGCAAGGATCGCCTGTAATGGGTGGTGGTTTGAAGGTATTGTTGGCTCCACTGTAAATGGCGGTCAGTGCTTGTCGGAAGTTAGTAGCTTCCGAAGCCTCGTTGGCGTATTGTTCGATATCGTCGACGTAGTTGAGGAACGACCTCTTGATGCTCCCAGGGGGCGGTTCCTCTATGAGGATCGTTCTCTCGAAGGGTGGTTTCTGGTTCAAGCCACAAACTGTGCTGTATGAAGGTCGGCAGTAGCAAGGCCTCAAGTGTCTTCACTAAAGGGGAGAGGAAAGTTATCGTTCGATAGAACTCCCCTTTGTTGGCGAGTTTTCCAGGTTTCAGAAGTGAAACAACTCTTCCAAACTTCCACACATCGGGTATTTGAACAGCGGCAGGTTAAAGTACTCCTGTCGAGCCTAGATGCTTTAGCATCTGCATGTTGATTTCAATATGGCCAATGTATTTTGACGATTTTGCCTTGTTGATGACACTCTGAACCTTCTCATCGGTGAAAGTGGAGTTGAAATCAATTGAACTTGCTGGCCTAAGAGTTT
The DNA here is from genome assembly GCF_001853355.1 of Bactrocera latifrons. Classification (NCBI taxonomy): domain Eukaryota; kingdom Metazoa; phylum Arthropoda; class Insecta; order Diptera; family Tephritidae; genus Bactrocera; species Bactrocera latifrons. The sequence goes on along the minus strand of NW_017537267.1, from coordinate 2,189,486 downwards.
TAATGAAAGTGAGTCGGGTTCACAAGAGTTCACCAATTGGTGAAATTGCTCAATCGTGCGGTAATTTTAATATATCCACCCTTTAGAAATATATATTTAAAACATATTTATTTCTGACTGAATAATAGCAACAGTTTTATAATCTTTGAAACTATATCTATACCATACATTTACAACACCATCGCATAGCTGAAGATAAATCGATATAATCTAAATACAACAAATACAAATCCAACAAATATACATTTTAACTCTCATCTCTAACAGATAGCGATAGGTAATAGTTGCATACTTAATTAGCTATTCACAAGCTCACCACACCACGAGCCAATCTAATTAAAATGTTGCACACCTTAACACAAATGCCGTTATGTATTGATTATTATTTTATCAAAAGACGTTTATAAATCTTCTAATCTCCAGTGAATAATTGATGTGTCAATTGGTTGTGTTTGAACACTGCAAAACGAATTCCTACGGTAGTAGGTTTGGGTACAGACTAAGACATGCTGGTAGGCCTTGTACACCTTTGGTCGAACCGACTGACACGGAGTAGGGTGAAAATCATTGTTAATAGTGAAAAGCTTGTAAATATTTGTGAATTCATTTACTTAATCCTGATTGTTTTATGAGCTTTACTCGTGTAAAGATGTCCAATAATTAACCGATTATTTAGTTTGTTGTGTGTGAGGGTTGCTTTGTTCTAAGAGATTTTGGCTGGAGTTGTTTATCAAAACATGGTTCGTTGTCCTATGAGAATCCACAAAGTATAAATATACCTTGATTAATTTTTATTAAAGTTTAACATTTGTATTCAATATTGTCCTAAGTTAAGTTAAAAGCACATTCCTATTATATAAGCCTCACTTGGACAGCTGAGCTCGCCAATTCATTGTGACACCTTAAACTCATATACAGACAAAGTGCTTTGAACCTGTCACATATTTGATGAGACTTCTGATATCAGTTTTGGCTATTTCAAAAAGTCCGTCGAACCTATTACTGCCAAGATGTTTCAACCTCAGCTTTTCAAAAGCTAGATAATGAAGGAGAAAGTTTCAGAAATATTTCCATCTCACCTACCTCCATACACCACACCATTTTATTAATTTGAATCCGACAAGATTGGCATTGCCACATGTATACCTCTTGAAAATTGCACAGTAAAATTGCTGAGATTACGGAAAGATGAGCTTTACTAAGTGCAAGTGGTTTAGAGGATCTCCTATAAACTAAAAATCAGAAGGACCTCGCAGTTGCAAAAGAGCTAGTTGTTTACCAAAGCTAAGCACTAACCAGCTCTATAGGTTCACCACTAGAATGCAAGAGGGCAACGGAAACGTTGAAAAATATGCTCAAGTCTTTTGCGTAGTCTAGTGTAGGGCACCTCGAAAACAGTGGAGCATCTCTTGTACACTTGTCCCGCATTCGCTGGACTAGGCTGTAAGCATCTGGGCTCACCACGGTATGATACACTGGAGGAAATATCGATATTGAGGCCGCAGAGTCTGTTAAAATTCGTGTCAAGCGCAGGCATCTTAAAGAGTGACTACTCCTCTTGGAGCTAGCAACTGAGTTTCATCTGGTATCGCAAAGTACCATAACTGGTATACGCGTGGTTTATTGGCCTATTAGATTAACCGAACATAAGCTAATCTTTAGGTAGTCTAGTTTACGACGAATACAAGTATTTGAGTGGCACAAAGCATTCAGTGAAATCATCGAAAACTTGCCTGATGCGAATCGTGCATCTACCACTGCTAATAGACCTGCAATTTCGACAAAAACGACGGCGAGTAGAGGCCGCTATGGGCAACGTAGCTGAGCATCTTACATTCATCATAGGCGTCATTACCAATGACACACGTGGGTTTATGAGTATGTCGTCGAAACAGGCCGAAAACGAAAAGACAAAAATATGTGAAAATCTAGTGTTTTAGGCTAAATTCGATCATATGGTAATTCAATTTCTACACATTGCACCGCTTACTCCAGATTTAAATTCTGGACAAATATTTCAAACTCAATATCAATTCAATATCTAACCTCAATTGTACTCACACAAATCTCTCGCTTATACAAGTATAATAAGCCACCCCAAAGTAATAGGAAGAAGGTTGCAAATTATTGCTTACTTTCAGGGAAGCTTTTAGTAGCTTTCAAGTGACATATAGTTTCACAGGGTTTCTTTGAAATTAGTTCACACGCCCTTATTGAACCACACCCTTTACAAATGCACTAGTTCTTGATAAAATTCACAACTTATTTGCTAGTAAAATATATTGACATATTTACAAGTAAGCAACATAAATACATATTTGCTTTATAATTAGGTGACAGTGATTGCAAATTATCGCATCAGATTGCAGACATTAGCATTGCCGGCGCCAAGCACATACCCAAGCACACATACATAATCGTTATCTGGCACCGGCAACTCAGTGAATATGTATGTATAGTATGTTTGTGGGGAGTGTTGCATTATCACTGCTCAAGTGACGGCGAAGAAAATCACGCACTGCAATTGTTTACATACTCACATTGCTGTTTATTCATATGTTGTTCATATGTATGAAGTGCGTGGAGCAATCGAAGAAGCTGAGTTCAACAATTGAGAGCGATTAAGTAACTAAGAGTTGATCTCTTGTTAAAAAGAGTACAACTTTGAGCGCTAAAACTTTGTAAACAAGGCCTTCAAGTTAATTTTTGTAACCAACATCAAACATCAAATTGGAACAATATACGGCGCTCGGCTGCCCAGTAACATAATACACTTCAAAACATATTTATCTTGATATTGATCAGTAAGCTTAAATGACAGATATACATTTGCTATTATGATCCGATGCAAACAATTTGTTTGATGATGGTACTGTTGTCTTAGACAGTAATCTATGACAAATTTGGCAAAGATATTTCCATACAAAAACACGATTTTCATACGTCAGTTTGAACAACAGCTATCTATACCTAATAATAGTCCAATAATCGATTCAGGCAAATGAGTAGAATCTTAGAGAGGTAAAAACTATTCAAAGAGGGTCGAGAACGCCTTGACGATGAACCACGTTCAGTACGGTCATCAACATCAACTAATGATCATCACGTCAATAAATTAAACAAATTGGTGCTTGAAAATCGACGACAAACGGCAGTCAGAGAGCTTACTGGCATCGTTGGAATATCGAAAGGATCAAAGAAAACCATTTTGAACGATCAGTTGGGCCTAAGAAAAGTGGAAACACGATTGGTTCCAAAATCAAGAACAGCGTCGGGTTATGGTCTTTAAAACAATGCTTGCCGACTGCTAGCACGTCATGAAAGATATTATTACTAGCGATGTCTTGTCTTGGATCTATGCTTATGACCTGGAAGCATACGACCGATTAGTCAAATATTATGGCAAAGGTGAGCCGAAGCCGAAAAAACCCATGTCAAAGCATGTCAAAAATCAAGGTTATGTTGACAGTTTTCTTCAATTGTCGGGATGTGGTGCACTCTGAACTCCTTCCAACCGGCCAAACTATCAACAGGGAATACTTTTTGAGCCTTATGTGGCATTCGCGCGAAACTATTCGTAAAAAGAGTTCGGAATTATAGGCCGAAATCTCTTTTTTTTTGCCTAACGATAATGCACTGTAGCATACTGCATTAATTCTTCGTGAGTTTTTCGCCGAATTTTAAACCAATATCTTGCTGCAACCACCATATTCGCGTTAGGTTTAGGTCCATGTGATTTCTGGCTATTTAGCAACTCAAACGACCGCTTCGAGAAAACCGTTTTGAGTCAATTGATGCCATTAAACGTGAATCGCTATACGCATTGAAGTCGATTCCGTAAATTGACTTTAACCACTGCTTCAAGGATTGGAAAAAAATTGGCGCAAGTGTATTGGGGCCAAGGAGTATTACTTTGGGGGCAATGACATAGATTTTGAACACGAGAATTTTAAAATTATGAAGAAATTTTTAATATTTTTTGCTCATAGTAGTCCATGACAACTTTTGGAAAAATCCACTCGAAGATGATCCTAAGCAAAATTTCTAAAGTCCATAAATATGTTTTGATCTAATACAATATTATAATTAACCTGTGGGTTACCAACCTTTGAACAAAGAACTATGACGACGCAATACCATTAGGAGTAATATTATAGCGAAGAGTTAGTGATTCACTATATAAAATAAAACTTCGGAGCTTAAACGATGAAAAGCAAATACACAAACCTCACGTAATCCAGAATATTCCATAACTTTTCGCCTTTTTCAATTGCTTTTAAAATCACCTGTTTTTCACCTGCCAGCGTTGGCTACAATTCTCATAGATATTGCTGCTGTACTCGTGTATGTAACTACTCTCTTACACTAATCAAACGAGCGCCAACCAATGGAGCGTGCGCAGAGCGCGTTATCACTAGACCAAGTTTACTGTTATACACCCAAGTCACTGAGTAGGTGGCGACACAACATACGCCGCACTGAGCGATGCCACACTTGAGTAAACAAGCAAGAGCCAAGATCGCCGATCAGCAAGCAGCATTCAACCGGAACGAGTGAGCGTATCAATGTACATGCGAGTAAATGAAGTAAAACAGCTGAGCAACAGCGTAGAGAATTCGTAAAACAGTTTAAAACTAAACTGCCTTGAGGCCAAGTCCAACAGTTATAAACGAAACTCTAATGAGGAAAGTGCACGATAGAAACGAGGTAAATAATTGTATGTGAAAAAAGGTAGTAAACAACAAAAACAAGTGCTAACAAAACGCAATAGCAGTGTACATGTGTGTGCAAAAAGGTGTGTTAGAAAAATTTATTATACTATATATTGCGATATTTAGTCGACGCCCGAGCTTATTGATATAAAGTGATGATTTTTAGAGAAATACGGTTAAAATAATGAATTTTCTGTGTCAAAAAAAGCAACAGAAGCGGAAAAAATGTATGTGTCAATTGTGGAGTTAAAAAAAAAAATATAAAAAAAAAATATATATATAAAGTGCATAAGTATACAAAAACAAAATTAAAATTTCTGTCTCTTATACACATCTAGATGTGTATAAGAGACAGTAATATATGTATGTATATAAAAAATAGTAATAATAAAAACTAAAAAAAAAATTAAATATTTAAATGAAGTATATGTAATATATAAAAGCAAACAAAAACACAAAACTAATATTTAAAAATTAAAAAAGTTTCAAAATTCAAAAAAAAAAAATTTAATTAAATATATAAAAACTACAACAAAAATAAGTTTTATTAAAAATATGCAGTGTATTTTTGCGAATTGCGTCAAGTAAAATTAATAAAATATTTGTAACTACAACTTACACGGGTGTCCAGTATATAACCAGCGTTGTACGTGCCTTTTGAACATTTTTGCAGCTGCTTTATGGCAAAAATATTTTTAAAAAATTATAATAATTGACGTTGACATTCAAATCGACACAACTGAAATTAAACAGGCTAAAAATACATATGTATGTATGGATATGTGTGTATGTATATAACGCTATGTGCCTTTATTCAAATCAGTCGTTTTGACGTTCAAATGACAAAATACATGCAAATATTTAACTCGAATCAATAAAAGCCACCAATATACTGGGACTAAGCGCACTTGAATAAAATAACAAAAATAATAACACACTAGAATTAAACAACAACAAGCAAAACTGGAACAAATTAGAATAATACAAATTTTTGGTGATACAGTCGATATGCGATTTAAGGTGTATTATAACGGTTATATATTTTCTGAAAAATAATAATAAGAAAATACTGTTGGAAATAGACTCATAAATATTTTCTGTATTCGCATAAATTTACTGTTGGAAGAAATTCAAATTTGTGACAAGTGCTAGCCGAGCCCTGAGAGATATTATATGTAAATATTTTCTTAGAGTTCGGAATAGTGGTACGGTGTACTATGTACAACTATCCCGAACGGTTATATATCTTGAGAAAAGTAAAAATACTTTTCAAAAGCTACTAATAACAACATATTTTCTATGAGTTCGGTTATTTTTCTATGAGTTCGATTGTCAAAAAAGTCTTGCGGTATTTTCGCTGGTTGGCGCTGAGAGCGCGTTGTCTAGTTTTATTCGTCGCGTCGGGTCTTGCTATACCTTTTTGGAAAGCTCATTTTACGCGAAATATGAAATCTGCTTTATGCATCTGTGATTAATGTACGAGTAATAAAATTACTAAAAAATATAATTTTAGGAATCTTTATTGAAATTAATTATTTTTAACATACTAGAGTTGCGGTTATAGCTGGACGTTTCGCTGAGAATTTTCGATAGTATATACTAATTTTGTGAGGCTTGCGCTTTTCACATGTCGCCGACTTTTAACTTGTCAAGCATTACTTAACGATGAGAAGAAAGCAAAATAGGCAATGATTGCTCACCAGTTACAAGTGGGTTATCAAAGTAGGCCATAGAATCATAGATCTTTAAATAGTTGGAATGACTAGTGAATCATATATTTTCGAGGAATTGCGGTTGCGACGTTGAAGAAACTGTTAATAAAGTAGCCTGATACTACATCTATAAAGGCTAGATGTCTTGAATAACGTAATAACTATTAATATTCAGTATAATAATAGCTTTGTTGGTGGCTAATAATTTTTTTTAGTGCTCTGTATACTGATTGTTAAGGCGGAGAAATTTTATAGACATTTATAGTAAAAGGTGATCCATTTTGAGCCTCCCTACTTTTTTAAAGTGGGTGAAATGGCAGCTTTCTTTAGGTTGCTTCTCTTTCCAAATTTTGCTTGTTTACATACCCATTGAGCCAGAAATGGGCCTCAACGCTGAACAAAATTCTAAAGAGCACATAGGGTGAAGTAATGTCGCTTGGGAAGGTCGAGTGGCTTCAGTTCTAGCACATGAGAATCTGTCGAAAAAAAGGCTACTGGAAAAAGTGCTTCTACTTGGATTAAACGTTAGACTATTACAGATTTCTTGCCTTGACAGCTTTCACACACAGGGCTTACTCTTACGAAAGCTTATGAAAGCTCAATCTGCTACTTTAAGTACATTTATTCTTTCCTTGCATTGTTTTGTGATTTCACATTAGATAATTAATTATAATTTCACTTCTCGACGATATTATTATGAGATTTTCGGGATTCACTAAAACAAAAATAAGATGATTATCTGATCACTTTAGTTGCTACTAATTCAGTTTTCATTCAAATGCCTCGAAGAGCTGCGTCTTTCAAAACTTCTCTAGCTAATGGTGGAATAATTAGATGACCGTGGAGAAATTTATTTTGGTTGAAATATTTTTTTTTTGTATCCTTATTTTAACTTTTTCTCAAACTATGCTGAGCGATTACACTTCTTTTTTGCAGTAAAGCGCCGAAAGCGATATAGGCATTAAAGTCAATTTTATCACTAATGCATTCTAAATAAAAAAGAATGCTCTGCCGGTTAGAGTTTCACTAATCAAACCAAAACTAATACTATAGGATTTGCCAATAAGAGAAATGATTTATTTTCAAAATCAAAACGCACTAGTTGTTAAGGAAATTTAAATGTTTTCATGTCATGTGAAGTATAACGTCATTCATATGACCTCCACTGCTTCTTTTGCAGGAACGAATTCGATTAACGAAATTCCCGAGTACTTTTTTCACTAAATCAAGTGGTATGTTATGAATAACACTTTCAATATTGACTTCTGAGGCTTAAAAAGGGCAAACAAATGGCAACACTTAACCTAACAAAAGCACTAGTTTAATTATTTCGAGCGCAAAAATTAGAGTTCTCACAAATTGAAATAACTACATTTTTGAGCACTCAAAATATCGAGTCATCCACCGTATAGTCATGACTTGGCAACAATGACTTCTTTTTATTCCCGTTCGTAAAAAATAAATAGGAGGTCAATGCTTTTCTGCCCCTAAAGAGTTTCTAGAAGTGTTTAAAAGGCATGTTTTGGAAGTAATTCAATCAGAGTGGCGAAAGTTCTTCCACAATTGGTTCAAAAGTATTTACATCTCAATTGAGATTATTTTGAAAAACAATAAAGCCCTTTTCGATGATCTATATGGCTCTAATACTGAAATATAAAAGGTAGTCCGTTTGTGTATACACATACATCATTTCAAGAGTTCGAATAACGTCAGTGCCGATCTTTGCGCAAAGCAATACCGTTACGTAATTCAACCTGCGTAGACAATTCTAAAGTCATAAATATTTACCAAATTTAATGTTTTTTTTTTTTATTATACTGGTATGTGTTGAATATTGCATAAGCTTCGTCAACGGCTGTTTCAGCACTACGCTGACAATTACTTTGTAAGAATGATTGTTTTTTTTTTTGGTTTTTTTTTATACACGTGCTGAAACATTTTCCGCAAGTGCTGAAAACAGCTGTCACCACAAAAAGTGCAGACTTGGAAAGACACATTGAAAATATTTTAGTTATATAATATTTTATTTTCTCTTTTTATTTTTATTTTTAACGGCTAACTAGTGTAATTTCTGCAACACTTTTTTGCAACAACAAGACTGATTTTTTTAACACTTTTATTGAATTTGTTTTTGTTATTAAATTTTACTATTTTTCCATTTGAAATATTTGACACATTTGCGCATGCCGCGATCAAAATAAATAAACTCGCGACATCGATTGTCTCCTAGCCATAACAGTGTGTGCAAAAAGTGCAACTGATTTGCAATTTTTCGATTTTTTTGTAATTTAATAGTTTTAGGATGCAGCTGCCATGCAAAAATTATGGTGTGAGCAAATACATGCAATTTCACACATTTGCCGGCACATACGTATATTTATTTGCATGCATAAAAAATTGATGTGCAAGGAAACCAGTTTTCACACTCAGCATCAGCCGCCATTCACGCCCCTACGTTGCCACACCTGCGATATCCGCAATCGCTTAACAAAACTCATTTCGCGCTAAATGCTTTTAGCGCCCTTTTTTATTGTTTTAACTCATGCAGATTTCTGTTTTTTATTTCGTTGAACTGCGTTAACGCCCAAAGTGCGGCTAAAGATTTTAATCTGCAGGAATCCCAAGGATCGTCATTGATTTGTTGTCGCGCTTTTTTATGCGCCGCTTGTCGCACGCTCAGCTGCTGCCATCAGTGGCTTGACAAGTTTTTTTTTTCTTTTTCGCATTTTTTGCGCGCATTTTAATTGAATTTATTCCCTTTTGGCGGCATTCCTTACAAAACTGTTTATTTTTATTTTGCACCGCTTTTGCTTTAAACATTTTCGTGGAATTCGAATTCAGTAGATAAGCGCACAAACATACATATTAATCTGTAAATATTGGCATATAAACCGAAACCCTCACTTATTTGAAGTTATTTTTAAACATTTTTCGCCTGCAAATTATAATTTTCCCTACGGTGCACGTGTGCGGTCTGGTGTAGATAATTAATACCGGCTGGCAGTTCATTACACCATTTAATTGTATTGCGTTGACGGCTAAATGCGCTTCAGCTGCTGACTTCGACGGTTGGATATGCTGCTATGAACTTGTAGTGATTTTATTTAGCTTTTTCTGCTACATTCCGAATTAAATAAGAAACCGAGTTCGAATGGAACAAGTTGGCGATTGAGTTCGCGATCAGAGATCGATGCCAACATTCAACCAATTGATTAGTATAGGGTGCCAGAGAGAAGGACTTCAAACCAGAAGAAATACCTGTAACGCACTACACAGCTCTATTTCTTGCAGCACAAAAGGACATATAAAAATCTTATTGCTGTTGGAGCGGCAGAATTTTGCGGAATTGACAGTCCTGGCCGGATAAAAATTCAGATCCATTAGGGTTACGTAGACCCAACTGTCGTGAGACCCGAATCTGTATCCTGATTTTGATCGGTTAGCTTGAATGCTATAACGGTTCCTTCTAAACAATTTGTTTGGAGATTGGATTATTGCCTTGAACAATCATTTATATCAAATATCGTGAAGATATCTTGTCAAATAAAAAAGTTTCCATACAAAAACTTGTTTTCAGTTGGTCAGTTTGTATGACTGTTATAAGCTACTTCTAATATCCAAATGGTACTTTCGGAGATCATAGCGTTGCTTTGGATAATAAGTATTGTCAAATTCCGTGAAGATATCTTGTCAGATAAAAAAAAAGTTTTCGATACAAGTGCCTGAATTCGATTGATCAGTTTATGTGGCGATTCCGAGAAAAGGAAGAAGATATACTTTATAAAAGACCCCAGACAAACCTCTGGGTTCCGACAAATCACGTCGGAAACTTTATATACACTGTTCAGTGAATACAAATCTGAGGGAATTATATATGTAGATTTGTGGTTTTAAGATGAAATTCCATTAATCTTAGTTGACATTAGATAATAATTACAAATGTAATGTAATATTAGAAAGTCGAAGCTGCTTCCTAGAAATAATTAATGCCTATTATCAGATATTGAGAATAATTACTTAATGTAATTATCAATACTATCATATACCACTACCTTAGGCCTTGATAACATTATCCATAAACAGCGCATTATAGTCTAGGACTGTGGTTTCGCTGGAAACATATTACGACGAACTTATTCGCGATTACGAGAGAAGTCTTAATTGATTTCAAATTGCTTCAATGCAATGAATTTAACGGGACAATTACATTTGCAGTACGTGCAGTTTCGATTATATTTTATAAAAATACCAGAAACTTCATAGAAGAACTGACAACTATCTCTAGTAATAAAATGTGGAAAGAAAGTACTTTTGCAGGTTTTCTATGACGCTTTATACGAGTATAACCTTATGTATGTATGTATTTGAAGGTCATCTCTTGACTGAAATATATCTCGCTATTGATATATTTTGCCTACTCAGCTGCAGCAAATGGGAGACATTCCTCTGCAACCAACGGATATAGTGAAATACCTAGGGCTCATCCTGGACATGATACTTTCATAGAAGAAGGCAATGATTGCTTTATAATGCTGTAGAGTAGCCATTGGAAAAATGTAGGGTCTCTCAACGAAAGTGGTCCTCTAGCTCTACGACATCATAATCAAACCCATTATGTTCTATAGGGCTCTAGAAGAGACCACACCTGTAAGGTTCATTCCAACGCTACCACTTAACGCCAACTTGCACATAGTGCCCGTAGTCATATCGAAAGGAATATGGCTGCGAAAGTAGCTATCAGATTCATAGAGACTTATCTGAACATTCGAATGGCCTCTCTTAGACTTCATAGAGGAAAGATGGTGGAGGGGTTTACTATCGGAGCTATAAACTCCAGCTTCAAACTTCCTGACTATTGCAGTGTATTCCCATCCGGGGTTGCAGCCCTTAAGCTAACAGTAGATTTACTACTCCGAAGTGCAGCCTCCTTTAGAGAAGGGACTATCCACTCAGATAGCAGATCGACGATACTGGCCTTGAACTCATTAACAGTGCGTTCAGGGTTTGTCAAGATGTATCTTACCTCACTATCAATAGCATCAGATGTCTTTGATAAGACTTTTACAGGTGCTAGGCCACAGCGAAATCGCAGGAAAAAGGCACCATAGAACCGCTATCGGTTGAATGAGAACGGCTCGTTGCTATCTTATTAGCTTGTGTCGTATCACTCGATAGCTGGGCTTTGCGGAAGCTTGGCCATCAGTGGGCCACCATCGGTTCATGCCTTTTAACCCAAGATCGTTCGCAAGAGATTTATTGATTTCTTTGCCCTTAATGAAGCTAGCCTCACGGTAGTCATATTACCCAAGACCACGTTTGCCGATTCTTAGTTTTATAAACCACTGTACACGTTTCGGGCGTATAATTATAACCGCAGCCAACTTCATTTGAGTTGAAGCTTACAAAAATGGCATTCAAAGATAGCTTTAAGGCTTTCACTTGCCTATTGTAGGACATCTAAATGCATAAACAAAACCTGGATTTTTTTATATTCTACTTAACAAAAGCTTAATAAAAAGTATTCGGAATAACTCAGTATTCAAAATTCAATAAACAAACGATATAGGGTTTTGTTTTTGAACTTCTTTGGTGAATTCTATTTTCACTTCAGCAATCCTTTATTTAACGGTGTTTCGAAAAAAAGACTTAAAAATGTTTAGTTCAATGCCTTATTGGCCTTAAACAATTGACCAAAAAGGGGGGCACGCGAAGAGCTGCATGCAACAAATAGTGCAATTTGTGTTATTTTCCGACTTTCCGCATTTAGAACAGAAACAAAATAGTAGTTGTTTAATCGCTAATAAGCACAAAAACAACAGTAACAACAACAAATTGAGCACAATGTAGTATGAACGCTATGTATGTTTGTATGTACATATGTAGCTGGCATGAGGAGTGAGCTGCATGCGATTACATAGTATTGTTATTATAGGTCAGTGCGTTTCACTTTCAATGCGCTGATAATGCCAAAGACTAAACAAATCAAGCGTTGAAACAACAATAATAACAACCACATTAGCAACAACAACAAGACAGTGTTAAAAGCTGCAAATATGCAAGTGTGTGTGTTTTTCGCATGCTGCCGCCGAAGAAACAGCCAATTCATTCATAAACAAAATCTAAATGAGTAGTAGAAGAAGAGGAAGAGCAACGTGAAGTGCACAAAAGTTAATAGGCAAAGTTTTGGCATATTATTTATTAAACAAAACAAAGAGCGCGAGAGAAAAGCAAAATGGAAGAGAAATGCACGCAATGCAAGCGAATAATTGTGCGTGTAAATGAGTGTGTATACATACAAATATGAATGTACATACATACATATATGATAGATGCAGATGTAGGAATGTGCGTGTGTGTTTGCATATATGAATGTATGTATGTATGAATATCGTTACTTATGTGATAGCGCAGCGTAAATGTTGCATTAAAAATAATAATTTAAGAAAAAAAATAAAACAAAAAAAACTAAACCTTCGCGTCCAACGAAGCTATGATACCCTACACAATATAAAAAGTTTCTCAAACAAAAATTTAATTTTCATTGGTCACTTTGTATGGCAGCTATATGCTGTAGTGGTCCGATATGAGCAAGATGTTTGGAGATTGTAACATTAGCTGAGGCAATAAACTGTGCCAAATAGCGATAAGATACCTTGTCAACTGAAAAAGTTTTCCATACAAAGACTTGATTTTGGCCAATCACTTTGTATAGCAGCTGTATGTTATAGTGATTCGATCTAAACAATTTTAATGGAGATTATAGCGTTAACTCGGAAAATAAGCTGTACCAAATTTTGTAAAGATATATTCGGTAATAAAAAAGTTTCTCATACAAGAACTTGATTTTGGCCGAGAATGTAGCATTATTTCAGCCAAGCAGCTGTGCCAAATTTTGTGAGGAAATATCGTCAAATACAAAAGTTTCCCATACAAAGAGTTGGCTTCGATCGTTCAGTTTGTATGGCAGCTTTATGCTATAGTGGTTCGATCTGAATAATACGAGTATATTTTGAGATTATAGCGCTGCCTATTAAAATAAGCTGTGCCAAATTTCCTAAAGATATCTTCACTAATAAAAAAGTTTTCATTCAAAGACTTCATTTGTATTGCGAAATTGGCGATTCCTATAAATGAAAGCTTCTTTTGGAGAAAATAACGTGTGCAAAATTTCAGATCAATATCCCAAAAGCTTAAGAACTAACTCGCGTACATATATACAGACGGACATGTCTAAATCGCCTCAGCTCGTCAAGCTGATCATTTATATACAATATTTTTTTTAAGTCTCGACGTTTTCTTCTCAGTGTTATCTCAGTGTTGTTCAGGGTGTAAATATGAGAGCGAATGCAATGATAAACATAAACAACTTAAACCTGACATTACTATGCGTTTCACACAAAACGCTACGCTTTAATTTATAAATAAATTCGCCGACGATGGAGTTGCTTGCTTGACGGCGGCAACAAATTGATGTGGCAGCCGTAAGGGGGCGCAAATGTAAACAAGCAATGCCAATTGCCACAATAATATTTTAATAAGAATCGTTGAAATAGAAAACAAAAAGTAAATGCTAGTAAAGTGCCAAAACAAAAACAACGACCGAAAGGCAAAATACAAAAGAAATCGCTGCGAAGAAAGCAAAGGAGTTGCAAGCGTACTAGCGCGCTGACAATTGCAATTAAGGAATGTAATAAGACGACAACGACAGATATCTACACGCATACATACATACAAGTGAATGAAAGAAATGTGGTCGAACGCAGTTGGGTACGTGGAAGACCATACGGCTCCCTGGCGGGAAAATTTTTGCACTTTCTGATAATGTACACTTAATGGGCGGCTATTTTTAAGCGTTCCTTAAGTAGTTTTTATACCCTGAACAGTATATTATATATGTATATATTAAGTGATATGCGTGACAAACGTAAGCCGGACCGCGGATATCGAACCGATATAGGAAACCGCCAACATGACTTCCAAAAAGTACACAGTACCACCACAGCACTTAGCGCCTTAAAGACCAAAATAGTTCGTGGCCTTAACCAGAAGCCACCACAGTCGATGACGTTAAGATTCCGATTGTCTAAACTTTTAGGTGTGACTTTCGACAGTCTGTACTCCTTCACTTCTCATACGTAAGTCGCTTGCCGCCACCACATGGGGAAAGAACAAAGAAACATTTTTGGAAACTTACAAGGCAATCTGCCGGCCAGTCCATAACTACGCCGCACCAATATGATCACCTGCTTGGAGTAGAACCGCCTCCTAGGATCACCAAGAAGTCATTCCTAAACTACGTTGATGTCATAAAACAATACGCTGACTAAACTTCGGAGGCAACTAACTTCCGACGAGCACTAACCGCCATTCACAGTGGAGCCATTAACACCTTCACCGACTCCATGCAACAATTGCTGACAAATGAGCAAATCCAAAGTGAAAACGATGCAAATTGTCGTTTTTTTTTGACATCAAATGCATCGTCCACCGTGAATTGTTCCTCCTGAACAAACCGTTAACGCGAAGTCCTCAAGAGACTCAAACGAAGGGTTAATCGAGTCTGACAAGACATAGCAGCCGATTCGCCGATTCGAAATTACAACAGGACAACGGCCCGTCTTACAGCATCTTTCTTGTGAACAGTTACTTAACTAAGCATCCCAATGCTTCCGTAGCCACCCTACAGCCCAGATGAGGCTCCCCCGAACTTTTTTTCCCTTCCTGAAAATGCCGATGAAAGGCAAGCATTTTGAGATGATAGAGTGAATCCAAGCAACATGCACCTCGGCTCTTAAGGCTATTCCGGATCGCGTTGGCAGCGCTGCATCGTCGCATAAGGAGCCTCTTTTAAACGTTTTTTAAAGAATTGTAAAGATTGGTTAAATCAATTCTTTTAAATCCACTCAGTCTTATTACTTTCTGTACAAACCCTGTATCTAACATATGTCCAGCGTATAATTAGCCTCTTTGCATGTGCTGCTAACCCTATTCATCTGACATGCTTCTCCGTTTGGTCCGACCCCGACGAAACTGCACGTTTCCGTTAGGATCACCTCGACAACAACTTATCTAACCCTTACCATCCTAACCTAAGATTAGGTACGTATTACAATAACAACAACCGCTATAGAATGTAGCTGTCATACAACCAGATCGACCAAAGCCAAGATAAAGATATTATTAAAGATTATTTTTCCTTTAATAAGTAACCTTAATTCGAATTCATGGTTCTTTATATCAACACGTAGTTAAAAAGACCTATCGGAAAGTTCAATATCAGCCAGTTACATTTTTAGATTCAATTATGTATATAATTGTCATGAAGAATGCAGCAGTGAATGGCATTATAGCTTCGGTTCAGCCGAAGTTAACTTGTTTGTATTTTTTATCAATAAAAAATTTAGTTTATTTGAAATATTCATAACATAAGCGAGTTATGTTACATACTTACGTATATATATATATATATATATATATATATATATGTATGTATGTATATATGTTTCATGGCGGGAGGGAGTCTTCTGGCAGCGCCATTGGAAGCACCGAATAGTTCTTTTGTAAGCCTTCTATTGGCTTAATGATAAGTATGCGTTCAGCTATTTGCACTCAAGCTGCGCGCTCGATTATGATTCATGCGTTAAATTGCTTAATTATGTATGTACACATATACATACATACATATGTAAGTAAACAAAAGTGTAGTACGTGCATTAAATACGCAATTAATAATTATTTAGTGTGTTACTATAAATAGATAAGACTATTGACATAGAGTTTGATCCGATTTAGGCATCGACCTTCGAAAACAGTGCCTTTGTGGGCCCAGAGTATGTTTACCAATGTACAAAATATTTCTGACAGCCGCCTTTAGATTACCAATTGAGTTGGTTAATCAGCACTGACTTCGCTTATTGTGAACGCATACGGTGAAACAAATATCCTACGACACACAAACACACACAAATGCATAAGTGGATATCACATTTATGTACATACATATGTATTTACGTATACATAGGTACATGAAAAGATGCAAATAAACATATCTGCAAGTATGTATGTTTGTGCAATAAATTTAATTTATTGTTGTGTTTCCATAAATGCAAATACAACATGCACGCACGCACACATTAACACTCAAGCGTTCGTTGCATTTTCAGGCGCGTTCAATTGAAGTCGGCGAAGGGCAAAGCGCCCCAAGCAAATACCTTCTAGTGATTGCAAAGTTAAAGCACTCGGTCGAGGTCGTCCCTTGGATTTTGCAAACGCTTGTACATACCAGATGCATACATATGTACGTGTCAAAAATTTTCCACAGCAAATAAGAAGTAAGGAATTTAGTTCTTCCTTACTTCTTATTCGTCAGGTACTGAACAAAAATAACATAACAGCTTGACACGACTAATACGTAATTTGTCAAAAAAAAGGTCATTGAATAAAGTAACCCTACTTGAATCACCCGTTACTACCAGGTGGTATACTGTACTATGTTACAGTTATTGACATTTGTCAATGCTTTACAATACCTCGTATAATAATTTCATCATAATATGTGGCCACCTGCTTTGAAGCCGTTAAACGCTAACAGATAACAACCCAAGCAAACTGGTATCAATGTCAAGTTGAGTAGCATGAAATACCGCTACATTTTTACCTAATTAGTCATAATCTTATTTTTTTATCAGTTATTTATTATTATTGTATTTCTCTAGAAATTATGAATGAAACTGATTGTGCTGCTAACTTGGCCAAAATGCGCACATACAAACCAAAGTCAACAAAATTCAAGTGATTGCCAATAATGTTATAAATCACAAGGTAAACATTTAGGTTTACGAAATGGTGAAATAACACATAATTTTTTTAATAGTGCTCTTATTGGTGGGTGTTATTTTAAATACCTTATAAGAGCCTGGAATGTGAAATCACTGTTATTTTACATCATCATCAGCCGATTTATTTCAAAAGTTATAAATCTTGTAAGCACAATGCAGAAATAGATAAGATAGAGCGTGGTTATTACAGATAGAAACAATGTGATTTACAAAATATCGGATTTTTTACTATGTTGGGGAGAAAAAATTTACTGTGGTGTAAAAATAATTTGCATTTTACAGTGAAATGTAAAATTTTAACAATTATGATTAAATTTTAAGCAGTAAAGAAGCCATCAAGGCCATTTGAAAGTTTTTAAAATTTTACCTAGACCCTAAATCAGAGCCATAAAAAATGTTCGCTTTCATCTATCATAATTTCCAATTATTGATTAAATCGTTAATAGACATTAATCAATAAATTCAAAGAGCTGTGTTGATTTTTTTTAGTTTTTTTAGGTCTAAAATAATAATTCGTAAATCCGTACAATTTCTTGTCATCAATGTCTTGTGTGATTTAGCTTTAAGTTCCTTCTCCTTATGCAAACTGTCCATGCTTATTTTACTTTATTTCGTTTTTTTCTGTTCTCGAAAGCTTCCAAGTAACGCAGGATTTAAATGTCCCGTCATTTCAATTAATCTTCGCAGTTGACGATGTTAAAACACTATAGATATTTTGTATTAATTTTTTTCTTTCGTTCTTTTGAAATTTTGTTTAATGATGAAGACACCTTGTACTATCGTGTAACGCTCCATTTTTACTAAGTCTAAACTGTCAGCTGTCGATTTGTTTTTATAGGGTTGTCAACACTTTACTACATAAATGACAGCATCTTCGTCTTGCTGTATTTGTTATTTCCAATGTTTCGTTTATTTTGGCATGCCCTTAATCATACCATTATTAAATGCAGTTAAAACTCTCTAAAAATGTAAAACGCTTGGTAGCCAATACAAATTTGCACAGGCGCTTAATTTTCATTCTCGCCAGTTCTATGGGATGCCTGAAGGTATGCGCTCCCAAGTGTTGTTTCTACCACATTTTTTTCCATACAACTTCTTTAGATGGTGTGTGGTAGGATTACCAGCCTTACTGCGTGGGCGATAATAAGCCCAATGGGCTGTTAAGAGCCAAACAACTAGCGAGAGGCTAGCTTTACTGCAGGCAAAGAGACCTTGCGATGGACCTTGTGCCAAAAAGATTTTGCGACAGCTAATTAGTAGTACAACACAAGAGCACGTCAGCCATTTCTGATGAGTGTCACTCCATCAAACTTAGGTGTCAGAATGCCGTCACTACCAACCCAGCGTTCTACCAAAATCCTATAGAGCTAATCTTACTCATAATCCAGTTCTAAGTCGTCCAGGAGTTGAAAAGCCGTGAAAGCCGCAGATCATTTAGCGTTCCCCAAGATGCACTAACTTAGAGGCGACCTGCACTACATACCTTTTCATATACTAAGTGAAGAAATTCTTTTATTAAATTATCATAGAGTACCGACTATATGAATTTTTTATCCTCTGCCTTCTAGCCAATTACTGATCTCACCAGCATCGTTGATATTCTTCTTGCAGCTGCTATACCTTGACATTATATGTGGATTAAGTTTACGATTATTTACAATTTTTATCATGGGTTTAGAAGTATATTTGGCATTGAGATTTCAAGTTTACCGTTAAGAATGTCTAGAGTTTTTACGTTTTCTTAAGAGAGCTGCTCACCACTTTCTTATCATAGGTGACCTTTGGCGCCGGCGTAAGCTTATTCAATATTTACGCCCAACATTTGACTGAAGCTATTTAATATTTGCTTGCAGCACTAGAGCAGTTTAAACTAACACTAAGCCACAAAAAGGTTACTCCCGGCCAAGGTGTTACTTGTACAAATGAGTTACGGTGCATACATATAAACATATTTACATAAATCTGCATTTGCGTACACGCTTAGCAGCTAAAAAAAATGCCCGCCGGCAAGTGGCAAGTGGACTATTGTCGAATAATTTACAAAAACAAAGCAGAATATTTGAAGAATAGACTAAACAATGCGCCAGCTCATATCAGAAACCATAAACAAAGACAAGTATTGTGTATGCGAGTCGTAAGCAAGCAACTGAACCGGCTGTGTGTATACAAATAAACAAAACACCTGTGCGCATGCGCGTCAATACCATGCGTGCGCATTCCTGGCTACCAACAAGTCCAGTTGCTAGAAAATGTTAACAATTGTAGAGTGTATGTATGTAAATAAAACAAGAGAGAACGGTAACTGCGACTGTTCCGATGGTATGATACCCTTCACGGGTAAATTTTTTTTTTTAGCAATATTTCAATTCAATATCGCCAAAACTGGTCTTTCGTTCGCGTATATATAACGCGAGGCATGGCTGAATCGACTCAGCTCATCACGCTGATCATTTCTATACTTTATAGTGCCTCCAACGTTTTCTACTGAGTGTTATAAACTTCGCGGCAAACTTAATACGCCCTGTTCAGGGTATAATAAAAGGAAATGAAAACGAAAAGTGACGCTTATGCATAAATTAAATAATCACAACAGTGCTCAATAAAAGTAAATATCCTAAAGGAAAACATAAATTTGTGGAAAGTGATAAATACATTTAACCTAAAAATCAAAAGTAAACCCTTTTTATTTGATTTCATTACTAATTCACTTATATCCACAACTTATCTTAATATCACTTGCAGCCAAACAGGTCCATTAGTTGAAATAGCCCTTGATGTAAACTGCTAAATGTGAACGTGTTTACCTGCCTGCTGTCTGTCTCAAACTCTTTATCACAACACTTAAGTGCCAAACTGTGATAGAAACACAATAAAAACAAAGTTATTAGAAAGTAAAAACCAAACGGCCGTAAATAATTAAAAACATTAACACTTCAGAATATCGGATTGATAGTTAAATTGAAAAGGCGTAGTGACAATTTAAACGCAACGAAAATGCATATGAGACACGGCTGCACTTCGACGCCCTTACTGCTGTGGCTGACCGTCATCACATTCTCCGTGCTGTACAACAATATTGCATGCATAGAAATTCCAACACGTTTCCTATACAAGCGCAGCGCTGACGCGGATAACACAGCGGCGACTGCCGATGCAGGTGAGCGGGCGCGGACGGACAGCACAAGTGATGAGGTAAGTGAAATGAGGAAGGAATCTGAAGTAACAATATACAAATGTACGTATGTAGAATATTTAATATGAGTATAAATATATCGACAAATATTGATTAGCGTAGATATTTATTGCAAAACCATTAGGAAAGCGCTAAATTAGTTTATGCTTTACTAAGTTAACCAACTTCTCACGTTAACAAGATGAATATTTTTATTAATACAACAAAATACCGTGTTGATAGAAAGAAAAAACAAAAATGTATACTCTTAACTGGTCTCTCTTTGACTACATATAGTATGGATAACCCTGTGATACTGCAATTTCTTTATTGCGTCTGAACATTACGATTTCTGGATATCTGAATGTTGATAACCTC
The DNA here is from genome assembly GCF_001853355.1 of Bactrocera latifrons. NCBI lineage: Eukaryota > Metazoa > Arthropoda > Insecta > Diptera > Tephritidae > Bactrocera > Bactrocera latifrons. The sequence goes on along the minus strand of NW_017537267.1, from coordinate 2,168,674 downwards.
ATCTCAAAACTCTGCCGAACTAGTACCGTTTTCAAGTTTGGAAACAAAAATAAGTCGCACAAAACCAAAAGGACTTGAGAATGCAATGGCTAGAGCTACAGTCAGTAGCATTATTCTTCCAATTTGGCCGTGTTGGCGGTGAAGGAGAATTATTTCCTGGTAGCAATGAGGCGATATTTCAGCTATACGGCGGTGAGTCGGCCTAATACTTCAGAATAGTAGAACGGCGAAAAAACTCTAAGCTGCTGAGAAGTGATCTCAGGCTTGCACTTATTGTCCATAGTGTACAAAATGGTCGACAGCTTTCATACTGGATATGAGATATGCGAAGGCAAAGCGAAGGTTTTCCAATATGAGGTCGTTACGTTTTGCCTCGTAATCTTACATGGTAATCGGTTATAAGATAGCTAGGCGTGGCTCATGCGACCCTCTGATTTCAATATGTAAATTCCCCTAATCGCAGTCCAATTAATCACCAATCGATTACATTGCTTCACGCTTTTACACGCGACCAAAACCAGATTTCAAGTCCGACTTTGGCGCCATCGAGCGGTGAGGCAAAGTACTTATACGCTCTCGTACAATGTAGATCACCAAAATTGTAAACACATGGTCTTGAAATCTAAAATATAACTCTATAATGTTCAATTACAACCGTTAAGAGGGTTCATTGCTTATGCTTAATTTTAATATAATACCTCAGAGATAAAGAAACACTCGAATGAAATTTCGAAGTTTCCTACTTTTTTAAAGAAAAAGCGCAGAAACTTCAAAGTTAATGGCGAATGTTTATTACCGTTCGACTGAACATTTCTTTCGCATTTATTTTTGAAGATTATCACTTTCAAATGTTGACCGCGGCAACCTCTCCTTAGTCCATCCGTTGAGTCCAAGTTTCGATGACTCGTTCGAGCATTTCGACTGGTAAATGGCGAATGATACGCGTGAAGCAGCCAAGGGCTGAATCGAAGCGAGATTGTGTTCATGGACTTTAGAATTTACATATATCTACAGAAAAAACAGTTTGAGGGCGTGTGACCACCAATTGGCTGGTCCAAAACTTGGTCACCGAAAGTGGCGCCGTCTTGTTTAAATCAAATGCCACCAAGTGAATAGTCGGTTATCATGACGCAATAACGGTCACCATTGATGGTTACGTTCTTACCGGCTTCATTTCTGAAGAAATATGGACCGATGATTCTACCGCCTCACAAACCACAACAAACCAATATTTCTTTAGGATGAAATGGCAGATTTTGAATTTCTTCAGGATGCTCTTCGTCACAAACGCGGCCTGTTTTGATTGTCGATCCAGAGCTGGGTCTCATCGCTGAACAATATTTAGCTTGAAAACGTCAGACGATTTGGAGCTATTCAAGAGCCCATAGATCGAAGCGAAGTCGCATGTGAAGGTCGAGTGGCTTCAGTTCTTGTACAAGCTGTATTTTGTATGCTTTCGGTTTAATATCTCAACTCAAAATGCACCAAGTCATTCCATAAGTCAGTGATTTTTCGTAATAAAGTTGAACAATTTGTAAATGAAAAGAAGCTCGATTGAAAAAATTACCTCTAACGGGATCACCCATTATGTTAATTGCGACGCTTGTACAATATTAACTAAAGAGGATATCTGAAAAAAGTGTGTTTAATCGTCTGAATTTTTTGTAATGTGTCACTTTCTATGAAACAATTGTGTACATCACACTGTTATTCGATGTCTTAACTCAAAGATGGATCTTAATTTCTCTGTTAAACTGGATACTTAATCATATTGATGGTAAACGCTCCTTAAATAAGATGTTTTACATTATAAACGACGGCAACAACTTTAAAATTTTATTATTTTTTACAGAACTTTCTTTTGTTTGTTCCTTTTGAATATTTTCCAATTTCGAGTTGTGACAACTTTGTAGTATGTCAAGCGATGTATGTAAATAAAAAATCTTATTTACGCTCCGTGTTAACTCTACCACCCACTGTAATTAATTATTAAGTTCCCTTGAATGCCATGGGCACTACGAAAACACGTTTAAAAAATTCTTATTTACATTACAGAAATCCAAACAAGACATTTATAAACATACATATATACGTAAACATATACCCGCAATCAAAAGCCTAGTTAAGCTCACTTAATTAACAAACTTAAACGTTAAGCAAATAAAAATTATAATTTATTATCAATTTCACTGAAATATGTGTATTTACTTCGTTTTCGAATAGATTAGTTTATTGTAATTGCTAATTAAACACAAAACAAACATATAAATATGTTTTCTACACCTGTGGGTGCTTTCGTTAGCATCTATAATATTATAAAAAAAAATGCATAGAAATTTAATTAACTGATAAAATCCGCATTTTGTCATTTCTTACGTCAATTGAAAAAAGAAATGTAAAAGTAATTAATAATAAAACCGCAAATAAACGCCACACAAATCGAATCAACAAAGAAATCTGAAAGCAGTTACAGACAAAACTAGATAATAATTGGCGCTTTGCAGTTCCAACACGTCGCTATTGACTTTAGAAAAGCAGTAGCTTCCGTTCATGACTCACGATCGGCCAAGAATTGAGACAAATGCCTGCAAAGCAAATAACTTAGCTTTGGCGCAGAAGAACAAATCAAGTGTATAAACTTAAACTATGTAATATGTAAGTTGAACTTTTGAAAGAAAAGTATAACGCAGTATATATTTACGCCATAGGCAGGAATAGGTAGTAATCACTTGGTGAGCGACCGCTTCCTACGGACGATCCATATGCTGACAGTACAGGTCCAAGAGTTTGGCCGTAAGGAAACAGCTTATATTAGACGATTCCTAGCCGATCCCACACGACACTTAGCATAACCATGTTAATTGGATTCAACATAGGCCGTAAATCCGTAAATCATCTGATTCAGAAGCCGATCGCAGATGGAAATTCGGTCAATGAGGTTTTTTCTTCGTGTTTCACCCATACATCGAGCTTCTTTTAATTTATATTCAATGCTTCTGGGCAGTCGAAACATTATAACCTTGGTGATGTTTGCTGTGTTAACAAAAAATAACTGGTCCCACGTATCTTAAATCGATTAATCGCCCTTCTAACAAAACTCCAGGTTCACAAGTTGTTTTCTCTGAAGACTACCAGAGAATATTCAAGTTCACAGTTTATACTCTTGCAACTTTCAAGAAGCAAACCCGGGGAAATACCTCAAGGCAAAAAACCAATCATATAGAGTAAAGTCATCTGGAAGTTCGAAAATCTTTATATTAGGTATATGGGGGCTAAGGGAAGTATTGGTCCGATTCAACTCATGTTTGACATATTGAAATATCATTATAAGAAAAGGATTATCCATAAATTTCAGTTATATATATTCCACATTGACCGACAAAAGTGCACTATAGGTCGCGAGATTTAAATATTCGGTACATAGGGACTTGAACAGTTTTTATTGGATTTAAACTAATTTTAGTCATAAGGTGGCACATACTAAGAATATTATTCGTGCAAAGTTTTATCCCGTTATATTAATTGCTTCTTGATTTGTATACTGGAAACTAGTAGGGAAGTAGACGTGGTTGTTGTCCGACTTCCTCCACAAAAATATAAGAAGAATGCCATGTACTAAATCTTGTCGAAATCGGTTAGTCGGGTCCCGAGATATGGTATTTCACAAAAAAGTGGGCGGTGCCACGCCTCTCATGGTGGGTAATATATAATGTCTCTGATGTATTTTGTTTTTGATTTATCGCACTTTTAGTAGTTTTTAACAGTACCGTTATATGGGGAGTGAGCGAATTCATCCATTTTCACACCATCGGTAGATGTGCTTATAAGATTTGTACTCAATAAATTTCGTTTTTTTTCTTGATGAAGAACCCGTCGACGTAGCTTTTCCAGAGCAATTGCCAAACGGTAAACTAACCGTAATATAAAGTCTATTTCATTGTTCCGAATATACAAAGCGAAATTCTGGCGCCCTTGAAAAAACGTGCTGGAAGCCCCGGTTACTGTAGCACCATGTAAAACAATTATATGTGACTATTCATATTTTTTCCATAAGTAAAATTAAGTACCAAGCTTTAAGAAGAGATTGTAATCTGGTTTTAACTGGTTAGAGAGGTTTACGACAAAACGAGTTTTTTAGCGTTGATCCTCGCTAGTTTTCTAATGACGAGATGCTTAATGTGTTTTTAATGCTTTAATTGCCTGTTAACTTAACATTCTACTTTCACGTTAATAAACTTTCATAGAAATTATTGGAAATATTATGGGGAAAAGTGATTTACAGGGTTGACCAATAGATTACTTTCCAAACTTATGTGGTTCTTTGTTGTTTTGTATTACGAATCTTAAGCCCTTATGTTAAATACTGACAGATTTTTTGAGGAAGTCGTTATATATATTTGAAGAGTGAACAGTGAAAATCGTTTAATGAAAATTTGCTGAGACTACTCAACTACTGAAGCTTAGCACAGTAAAAGCAAAGTTAGTGATTGATACAACAACAGTGTTATTTGCCCCTACCAACAAGTAAAAAACATGTTTCTTCCATTCTAATTCATTTTTAAAACTAAGCGCTTTTAGGTCACCCTTTATTTACCTGCAACCCTGTAGGTGCAAACGTGTTAATCACTTGAAATTAAAAATCAGCAATTAACGGTGCTAAGCAACGCGAAGGGGGGAGTTACATACATATGTTAACATGTGCAATCAATTACGAGCATTTCACAAACAGTTCAGGTAGCGCATCCGCTCTATTTTTTTTTTTTTTTTTTGTTTTTGCACTCACTTATGACATTGCAGTGAGTCGCCACTGAACGCGTCATTGGTAATTTCCGCCAACTCGAGTAAATAAAAATCGCTGCAACATCAGATTCCGCTTAGCGTTGTACAAATTAAAAATTTAGGGTGGTACTTGAAAGAAGGAAAATATACTTTGCTATCAGACTTTGCAACTACCAACACCGATATCGATAGTATTATAGTCGAAGAAATTAAATATGTGTCATCTGATCAAAGTCGACACGGACTTTTTTCGAAAAAGTTGAAGAAACATTGTTTGAAAATCGTCTTGTTGGCATCTGAGAGATAGCAGGAGATCTGTACATCTTTTATATGTACATATATCGACTGAACACATTTTGGTTAATGGTTTGTGTAAACCGTGTCAATGCTAGGCCCTGTTTAAGTGGTAACATTCCTCGGGTAAGACACATCATTTCTTTTTTAAACTTTTTTCTCATATATTAAATGAAATATTTTATTCGAATTTTTATTGTTACAAACATACACTATTAGCAAAGAAAATCTGAAATTTTTGGAAAGGATATCTTAAACTCAGCCATTGGAATGCCATTTCTGCTGACCCCTCAAAAAAAAAAAAAACAGATGCGCCCGCGTTGGCAGGATAACTTCTAACAGGATTATCTAATATAGAAATATATAGATTTTTTTTTACAAAAAATTAAAATTTCAGCGAAAATTTAGCGACATTTTCTTTTTCAAATAGTTCTAATCAAAAAAATATCCTTCCTGCAAGTCTTTAAGTATTGTATCTCAAAGACCTGTGTAAAATTTCATGACAATCGGTTGAGTAGCCTCTCAAGTAACACAGAAAATACACAACGTGGTAAGTTCGCATAAGTTCTCAAGGCTGTATATTCGAAATTATTACTCGGATTGAAAATTTAGGACAATATTCTAGAGGTGTTTTAGAACTTTTTAAATAAATAAATAAATACATTTTTTAAAACGCTTAAATCCAAGTAATCGCTTGTGTTGGCTTGTTTGTGTGGACTCAAAATAAACCTATTTTTAAGGCGGATTTGTATTAAAATACGTGAAAATGTTGTATTTTATATCAGTCCGTGTCAAATTTGATACACATTTATTTTTTTAAGTAAGGTTAGGTTAGGTTAAGAGTTCAATCCTAACAAAGATCTCACTTGGACAGTTTAGAACGCCGGTCCGTTGTGATACCCAAAAGCGTTATATTATATATAATAATATATAGTCATTAGAACCTTATAAATTGACAATGGCGCTTTGAGTTTATCAAAAATTTGCCAACTAATTCAGTTTTCCCAGTTCACCGGAGGCATAACTGCCGATTTTCAGATTTAATTTCACACAAATTTTCACAACCTACGAGGATAGGTTAAGTTCCTAAACGTTTTCATTCTCAGTGTATTTATTATCTGGACCTATTGAAATTTTCTATTCCTATAACTCATTGAAATAAAATATTTGAATACACTAATTTCTGTTTACTTTCTTTAAGTCTCCGAGTATGGTAGTATTTGGTTTAACTTGAAGAAAGTTACAGCTCTAATTATGACCTTTGCCATCAGTGCGTCACGTAAAAATCGTATGTGAAACATTACTAACTAAATGAGGAGATGAAAAAAATATGTAAATCATTTGACAACCACCCTAATATACCAAAGAAAATATAGTTACGGACTATCCGGAATAATTAAGAACTGAAAGTGTACCAAAAATAAACACCTGCTGCACTACATTACTCAACAGCTAGCGATTCAATCTGTGTGGCGCGTGCGAAGATAGGCAACACTCATTGGCGCCTAATCAGGCTATTGGCTCCCCAACAGTTAACTGATAAATTAACTACTTACCGGTTTGAGCAAGCCACTTGCCAATGTTTACTTAAATATTTTACGAGGAATGTCGCGATGACTCACATAACTATATATCATACTACATATGCATAAATACACGAGTTAATTTGCTCGGCAACAAAAAATTGTGTGAAAATACGTCAAAAACAAAAAGCGCTACTGGCGGGTGTCTCATTACAACAACAATGCAACATATAAATAACCATAAATATGCATATTACTTTAAACAAGCAAAAAAGCTATAAAACAAATTTTTAAAAGGCAATGTACGATCACATAAAAAAAAAATAAAAGCCACAAGTCGATTTTTATCAGCCGCAATATTTTTTTACTGTGCATAGTAGGTGTCACAAGTAGGAAAATATTTAATTGGAGATACAAATATGTCTATGCAGCTCATATATTATAATAAGATATTACAACTGAAAGTATGTTTATATATGAAAGCTTAAATTAATTTAAATTGTTTAATTTAATAATTAATATGTGATTTGTTAGATATTAAACTTGTGTCAAGCGGGTTTTTACACCTTGCGGTTGAATTGTAATGCTTTCACAGTGAATGTGCGGGTATTCACCCAGTAAACGAGATCTTTTATGATATGCGATTACAATCTTCAAATACATATATACTCGTATGTACATATACATCTATACTTTTTAGTGAAACTGTATTAAACTAGAAATTTATTATAGTTGTAATTTAAAGCATAATATTGTATTGAATTTTTGACTCGATTGCAACAGAATTGACGAAATTATGGCAATCTGTCCGTTTGTATATACAACCATGGATACATAAATAGCACACTTGTTAATAAAAAACATTTATTTAAAAAGGCCTGCGTTTTCCTTTCAAAAATTGTCACTTTCATATTACTAAAAGAAAAATATTCAATTAGAGCTAAAAACAGACGAAAACATCAATATGCTACATATATGATAGCTGGAACACACATATATGATAGCTGGATAAATAACACAATCTGAAAATGGTTTACAAAAAGTTGCAAAAGTTTATAAAAATTATTTAAAAATAGCATAGGATTTGCACATTTCGCTAGTCTAGTACCACCATTTTAATAACCCATTCATATTTTTGTTGCATGCTGTCCACCAATTTCTGGCATCGCTCCTTTGGGATTGAATATTAAGCCTCCTCAATTCCAGTTCATAAATCATTAAAATTTTTTGGAATTTTAGGCTTGCTGTATTGGTGTGCTTTGCGGTGTGCTTCGAAGCATGGTCTTTTATAAACGCCCAGTTTAAGGACATGGATTCAAAGACAAATAGCTACATTTTATTTTTCAATATATCCATGTACTGAAATGAATGGTGAAATAGACCAGATTTTACCATTTTTTCAAACAATTGGCCCGGACGTCATTCATGAAAACGCGCCTCAGACCATGAGACTTCCGTCACTGTGGTTAATGAATTTTTTGGTATACCTAGAGCTAATCACGTGATAAAATGTTTTTCCATCTGGATCCATCCTATTAATCTTGGTTTTGTCGCTCCAAAGCACGGTTCTCTAAAAGCGTGCTGATTTGTCTCTGTCGGCCTTTGACAGGAGTGGTTTTTTGCTGCTAATTCGTCCAAAAAGTTCAGCTCGTCTACAAGCATTCTGGACACGTCCATACCATATTCATCATTATTTCGATCATAATTTCTCTATCTGACTTAAAAGGATCGGCTTTTCCCTTCCGTACTATGGTGTTGTCAACACTTATATCAGATCGTGGACTTAATTTTCTTGGTATCTTTTTTTAACACAAGATGGGTCTTGTTTGTTGCATAAAGAGCATTTTTCGCACATAAGCGCTCTATTTTAAGGCGTTCAATATTTTCCCCTTCCCATTTTAATGAAATATAGAAGAAATAATTATCAATTCGCAAAATTAAATTAAAAAACGCGAGAACTTCACACAAAATTCAAAATAAACTCCGAATCTAAAAATGTTCTATTTATGTCTCCACTTCAAATCAACACTATACGCAATAAAATTGCCGCGCACAAAATTTAAAAGCAATAAATGTCATTTTTGAGCAGTAGAATGAGATACATATCATTTTTTTTTTTTTCTTTTTTTTTTTTTTTTTGTTCAGCTACTTTACGATTAAAGAAATTATAAGTAATTTTGGATTTGAATTTGTGTCATTTATATGTCCATGGCTGTAAGTGAATTAGTCCCTCAGTTTTTGATATATCGAGCTAAAATTTGGCACACGTCCTTTTCTCACCAACAATTAGCTCATTTGTCGGAACCGCTGAAATCGGAAACTATAGCATATGGCAGTTATATAAACTGACCGATACGACTCATTTTTATTTTACAAGGTATCTTCACGTTATTTGGTATAAATTATTTAAAGCATGGCTACAATTTCGAAAGATATTGAACAGATCGGACAACTATAGCACAATAGCCATACAAACTGACCGATCATCGATCATGCTATAAATATTATTAATGAATCGTGCTTGATTTTTAGGATTTCGGATGACCCAGCACCAAGTTATGAAGGGCACCTTAAGCCCACTTTTTTGCAAACACTTTTGATTTTTCTGCTAGTGTCGTATTTTTCCATATATTCCACTTAAGACAATCTCTTTCCCTTTACTTTGGACGGAATATGAAAAATTTGTTAAAGCGTACTGGACGCCTCAAAAATTTCTTCATATTTTTCTGTAAACTATGGAACCATAAAAGAGTAGTGGAAAGGATTTCAACAAAGGAGCATTCATTCCGATAAGTTTTTAGCCTAAAAAATACAATTTCGCGAAATTTGATTATTTCGAAACTTAGTATCCGTTTAACCCGATACCCCTTACACAGAATGCTCGAAATCCATTAAACCGCCTGAATATAAATTTTCTGACATTCTGAAAGGTAGGCCTATACCAACGATAATATCTCAAGTGATTAAAACAACATTACGACTCCGACGCGGCCGCAATTTTTACAGTATGACTTACGAGAATATACCAGAGGGACGAAGTACTTTATCGTAGCGCTATGTATGCGATAGCAGAGTAGAAGAGAAAGACTTTACTCATAATTTTGAAAAAAGAGGGGTCGCCCACTTGCAAACTAAATATCATAGTAATAAAGGTATCTCAAGCCCTACTAAAATGTAAATATACTAAATATTTAATTGAATGTGCTATTAAGGTTTCCCTCAAGTAATAAACCCTAATTAGATTAAATATGAAATTACATATTAGATTGTGTTCCCAGCGCGAATAAAGCGCTGAATGCCTTAGATTGAAAAACCCTGGTTTAGAAGTGACAATGCAATAACCATGCGCAATAGAAAATATCATCAATTTATAAATATATATCTATGTAATACGAGGTGTGTTCAAAAAGTATCGCGAATTTTGTGTTTTTTCCAAAATTATTTATTTATTCTATTTTGTCCCCTTCAAAGTAATCCCCATGAGATATTATACACTTGTGCCAACGGTTTTTCCAATCTTCGAAGCACTTCAAAAAATCATTTTTTTTATCTTCTTCGATGACGTCTTTATCTCGTCAAGAGAAGCGTAACGTCGTCCTTTCATAGGCTTCTTCAGTTTAGGGAACAAGAAAAAGTCACAGGGGGCCAGATATGGGGAATACGGTGGCTGCGGCATCATTAGTGTATTGTTTTTGGCCAAAAAGTCGCGCACAAGCAACGATGTGTTCTTCCACTTTTTCGTTTGTTTTTTTCTTTTTCCAATTTCTGTTCTTCCACAAATCCGGGCGTTTTTGGCGGATTACTTGCCGCAAATTGCACATAACTTGCAGGTAATATTCCTTATTGACCGTTCTTCCCTGTGGCAAGAACTCATGATGCACCACGCCCCTGCAATCGAAGAAAACTGTCAGCAAAACTATCGCGATACTTTTTGAACACACCTCGTATATGTAGGTTAGAATATCACCTGAATTTTATTAATATTTCTTACTAAAATAAATGTAACTTACTAATAAAGCATTAAATACATTTTATTTTTAGAATATGTTAACCTTCTACAAAGAGCTGGCCAATGTGACGGATGTAGAGGACTTAATAGAACGCTTCGTAGATAAGGATAGCATTGATCCTCAGCTTGGCTTGCAAGGTGAGTGTAACATATAGCTTGGTATTTTCCACACATGAAGTCATTGACGAAATTATTTTGATTGTTATTAAACGTAAATTCCCGGCATACATTAAGAATATAAATTGAAAACCACATTTAAAATGAGACAGACGCGGTGAATAAATCAAATTAATTTGGTAGCCGACGCACGTTGACAATGACAAGGTTATTACGGTATGACGTGGGGAATATGGGTGATGCGAACACGAACAGATATAGTATTTTGTTTAGACTTATTTTAGATTTTTGCTACTTTATTTAGACCTCTTTTTAATTTTTTGTATCAGCCAATTAATATTTGTCTCTTTACTTTTACATCTTTTCAGACACCTTCAGACGTAGTGTGGAGCGCGGTAAGCCAACGTTTACGCTTTGCCAATTCATGGATTCCAAGTAATAATTTTAATTTTTTCCTTTCCTCCCAATTCAGCTAATGTAGTACAAGCTAAGTCAGCTGCTTGCATGCCCGAGAACACCGTTGTGCCGCTCATACCGCTGGAGTCCTCGAATGATCCAAAAATCGACTATTTTCCCAAGTGTACTCGTGTGAAGCGCTGCGGCGGCTGCTGTGGCTCCCAACTGATGTCGTGTCAACCTGCCGAGACGGAGACAATCAACTTTGAGGTGATTCCTTTTGAAGTGGTCGGTGGCAGAAAAATGCGCCTTCGTGGCAAGGATATTGTCGTAGTCGAACAGCACACGAAATGTAAATGCGACTGTCGCATTAAGGCGGAGGTAGGTAGTCGGGTATGGTCGCTTTTATGCTTTTACTTTGCTTTTCTTAGTTATTGTTTGCGCCAGCAAAATGAGCTTTCTTGCAATTGCTATATATATGCATGTGTGTGTTTTTTTGGGGTGGTGGTGGTAGTTTTTGTATAATTATGTACTGACATGCGCTAATTTTTACAGGACTGTAAGCAATATCAGAGATATCGGCCGGACAAGTGCAGCTGTGAGTGTACAAATGACGATGCGTTGCAGAAATGTTTAGATGTTAGTATGAAGTATTGAAGAAATTATGAAATATTATAAGGAACTAACGGGTGATCCAAGTAGAGGTAATTTTTCAATAGCCTTTTTTTGACAGATCACGAGTGAACCGTGTCAAGCTCTCATGTTTGGCATTTCACTCGATATTCCCAAGCGATATCGCTGCGTTCCAAGGGCTCTTGTAAAGTTCCAAGAAAATCCGTTTTCGAGCTAAATTTGGTTCAGCGATCCCATTTCTGGTGCAATAGGTATGTAAACAAACATAACTGACACATTTGGGACGAAGAGCAACCTAAAGAAATTCAAGGTCTGCCATTTCATCCAGAAAAAACAATGATTTGGTGTGGTTTGTGGGGTTATGTAACGCCTAAAGTATATATGTGGACAATCCCTTTTCGTTTCAAGCCTTAGAACAAAGCATCACGAGTGTCATTAGCCAGTTTCAAGCTCGAACGAGTCGTCGAAAATTTGAGTCAACGGATGGACCATCTGAGACCAACTCAACGGATAGACGTAGACGTGGCCAATATTTGAAAGAGATAATCCTCAAAAAATAAATGCCAAAAAATGTTCTTTCGGATGATAATATACATTCCCCATTAAATTTGAAATTTCAGTGTTTTTTCTTTAAAAAAGGTAGGGCACCTCGAAATGGATCACCCTTTATAATAAGTAAATCATTGAAATGTTAATGATTTCATATATATATTTTTATTAAAATTCCAGCAAGGACACAAATACTGGGATGAAACGGAATGCCGTTGTGTCTGCCGCGACAGCCAGTCCTGTACGACCGGCACGATATTTGACGACAGTCAATGTGCCTGTATCGATGTGAGTACTCACAAATAAAGTGTACATAAAATTATCAAAAGCAAAAAAGTATTTGTAAATAAATTAATGCCATAAGCGATTCAATAGAGCAAGTAATAAGGTTAAATTTCGGTAGCAGTGCATATTTTTATACCCAAGGGCTAAATATATTAATCTATATGATGGTTTTTAAACTCAAGATTATTTTGGAAAAAATATTATTAAACAAGAAGACAAAAAGACAAAAATTACTTACTCACATATAAAATTTACCAGTGGTGAATTTGGACATTTAAATATTGTGGAATGCGGATCTATCGTTATACATACATATGTAATTTTTATATATTTATATTTAATTTAAACCGAGATATTTATTGAGAAGTTCACTTTTTACCACGAATTTTTTATTTTACCAACGATTCGCCGAAACGTTGTGGTTTGGCTACGTTTCAGAAAGAGTTTCGTGGGTTTAGGTCCGTCTATAGAAATTAGTTTTGGTTTGAAAATGCGAAAAATGTTGAGGTGATGTCATGTAGTGATTTAAAGCAAACCACTCCTCAGCACCAACCTTTTTTGGTGTTTGGTGCAGAAAACGGTATTCTTTGTATTGAGCTGAACTGTTTTGGATCTCGATTTCCCCACGCAACATTTTGATGTTGTAACTGTTCTAGGTCCTGTTTGGTTGGTAAGGCAACTCCATTGCCATCAAAATCACTTAAGAAGAAGAGTGGTCGAACTATTAGGAAAAGTATGTTAGGTTAGTTGGTTTCGTAGGGCACGCAAAGAGGAGATGAGAGTATTTATTGAACTCATTGCATTTAGGCAATAGGTTCGGTATGTCGGGATCACTTCTGGAAAACTACGAGTTTAATCTGCCACAGTTTGCAGAACGAGAATCGCAAGACAACTCGCACTCTCTTCTTAAACAGGTGGTGACTTCCAGAATATCGTTGGCAGAAAAAAAGTTAATGAAAATGTTGACTATCATGCCACAAATACTGTACCCATTTAAGAGACACAGTGGACCGTTTTTTCTGTCTTCTCTGCAAATGCTGCCAACTAGGTATTTGAGGTTTTGTTTTGTGATGGTTTACATCTTAAATGTTCTTCCGACAGGTTTGATTCTACTATTGTTGGTTGAATTTTAATGTAGGTAAGGATTAGTGAAGTTAATATTGGGAGTGAATGTCGTGAATAAATGGTCTCAGGTTAACTTTTAAGGCAGCAAATTCTATTTTATTGAAATCTGAGCATATTTTAACTCTTTGGCTTACGAGCTTTGATATGTGCCAAACAAACCGAAAGACAGAAATAAATATTTGGAAAGGGTATAAAGATGTGTTCTGGGTATAAAAATTAATCTCATATCATTTATCATTGTAAATCGAAAAACTTACATGCTAACATAAAGGTAGTAAATAGAACTGGTGTAGCGGAATAAGGGAGTTGAGTTTATCTATTTGTACTTATATGGTGACATGTTAGCATTAACTGTAATTTACAAAAATTACACAACGTTTATACATATCTATACATACATATATACACCTATGTCAATTTATATAGGGTGGTGGTGTAATTACCAAGTATATAATAG
>NW_017537267.1:2148334-2152590 GCF_001853355.1 Bactrocera latifrons | reverse complement strand
AATAATTAATGTATGTACAAAAAAATTGCTTAAACCACATTTTTGCATACTTCACGCTTCTGTCACTTCATTCAATTTAAACAGCAAAATGTACCAAAAAAGCTTCGCTTACACGCATACATATCTTTCACAATTTGCCTTAACACGCACACACACTTAACTATGCAGAAAAATATTTTTTATTGTTTTTGTTTATTTTTTCTTAATTTCGTTTTAGATAAACCAGATCGAATACGCGGTGTAAAATTAGTTGAAATAGCACACAGACTAAAAATAAAACCAAAAAGAAAAAACAAGTATTTAAAAATAAAATAAACTGAAGCTAAAATACAACAATGTGTATTAAGAACAAAAAACAACAAATGAAACACTTAACATTTTGATAAAAAAAAAACCGTTAACTACAAGTTTATTGCAACTAGTGCAATTATATATAATATATTTTTGTAAGGAAACACATACACACAATTACATAATACTGTTATGAATGTAGTATGTATGTATGTATGTATGTTTCATAAACTCAATATGTACATATAATATAAATGGGCTTAATTAGCACTTGTGATTCACATTCTAAATGAATATTACAAATAATTACTACTTGTTTAAGGCATTTTAAATGAATTTTTGTCTTGAATGTAACGAAAGCATTTATACGCTAACATAAGTGAGTATATTTTTGAGTGGTTTTTTGTGCTTCCAGCCCCTCTGACGCTTGTCTCCCACTTTTAATTTAAACACTTTAGTGCGCTATTAACACTTCCTAACTCGCTTACTAGCCGTTTCCCTTATGTTATTTTGAACAATAAGCTAACGCACACAAAAATCGGCACTCAAACAGCTTACTAACACACGTCATAACCTATTTAACAGTGTCTAGAGGAAGCTTGCTCTGTCTCCTTTTTTCCAAATTGCGCTTTATACCTACATTAATACTAATATAACCAAACTATTAAACTAATATTTTTCAAAACGTTTTCAAATTCAATTAAACTCATCTTTGTATGTTTGCACCTTTTCTGCTTAATTTTTTCCGCTCAAAACAGAACACTGACAATGGCAGCAACGCTAAAAGTGCAAGTTCTAACTCACCGACACTGCTCGATCGCCGGCGTTTCATAGTCAAGGCCATCCCCGTTGAGGTGAAACCGGATGATAGCACACGTTATTCTGTCTAAAACTGCAAAGAAAGCGCAAAGCTAAAAAAAATAAAGGAAAGAAAGAAAATTGAAGAGGAGATAAATAAGGAAATAATGGGAAAGAATTGAAATAGAGGAAAAAAGCAAGTAAAGAGAGGATAAAGGAGACGACAAAAAAAGAAAAAACAACAAGTGTGAGGCAGTAGTACGAGTATGAATTTAATGCATGTTCTAGTGTAAATAAAATAAAAATAATTTAATATTCAGTATTCGTTAATTGCAAGTTTTTAGGTTTAAAAAATACTATACGCATGTTTCTACCACCTACTTACATACATTTTTTATGTGCATATGTATAAATGTAAATTGATATACAGTATTGTGCAAGATATAAGCAACTGGCGAGATCATAATTATTGTGTTGCTTTATTTTCGGAAGAAATATAAATAATTTAATTAGTATTTACTAAAATCATTAATATAAATTAAATTTATAATTTTTTTCTTTAATTAATTTTCAAAAAATCTAAAAATGTTAGTTTTTCCGATAGCACCATAACCTTTTTAAGGGGTCATATACATTTACAAGGGCGAAAAAAGCAATTTTCTCAGAATTTTTTCTGAAAAATTTTTAAATTCATTGATGCAAAAATTTGTACACATATTATGGTATCTCCTAACTGTATTTTAAGACATAGTATTACTAGCTGCTGTCAAAAAATACGTTTGCGGTGACTACTATAACGCTGAAGTGGATCCTCTGAAATTAAAAAAAAACCAAGATTTCGTTAAAGCAATATCAAATCTAGTCATAAATCGAAAGAATAAGAAAAATAAAACTTTATGACAAAAAATGGTTTCTAAAAAAGATACCATGGAAACAAAACAAAATTTTACATTAAATAATCATTTCAAAAGCATCGATTTCAAAGAAATTAGAAAAACAATTTCAAATGCTAATCATTAAGCGGCCCAGTTGCACATGCCTTGCACAGTACTGTATTGTTTGTAAAGCCGTAAAATATCTGTGGAATGTCACAAATATGTAACTAATCGAAGGATTTCTCAAATACTTGTCGAAAGCACATTATTGAATTAAATAGATTGCAAAAAAAATTATGTAAGTTTTTTTCCAAACGGCCGTTAACTTATGTACGTACTTATACAACTAAGAAACTTACAAAATGTTTTTAAAAATATAAATTATTTATAAATTATAAGTAGAAAGTAGTTTCATTTCAAATTACCTTCATGCGTTTACTTTTACAGGTTCTACAGATGAACTGAAGAAGCTGGAAATCAAAAATGATTTTTCCCATATTTAATTTTTTTTTTCAAAATGCTTTCAAAAATGATTTTTCCAATTTTTTTTTCCGAATGCTTTAAAAAAATTTTAAATAAATTAAAAAAATGGCCGGCCGGCTGCTAACAACGTTTCTTTGTACTTTTTAATGAGCTGCTAGCTAGTGACTTCAGGATTTTGGGAGAGCTGTCAAATGTTACACCTAAATTTCCTAGGATCGTTAACAAACGGTACTTCAACGCCATCGACATTAATGTTAAGGTCTACTAGTCTGTACTCCTTCATCCAATTCGTGAATATAATCGCTATGAATTTATTAGGGGTAGGCTCTTAGCAGCGAGGACACGATAAATGTCGCAGAGATAACCGTTTACCTTTCAGCACATGCCATCGATTCCAATACTCTTCGTGAATACCGTGCAATCATCAGCGTATGTGGTGATGGAAATTCCCTTTGGTATTTGAACGAGTTTCGAAATATAGAAATGAAATTTAACGGGGAGAGGACACCACCCAGCGCAACCACCTGTTGGAGTTTTCAGATCGAAACAGTAGGGATGATTGACGACCACTCATGCAATTCATAGTCCACCTGTTCAACCCTGGAGGGAGCGTGGATTGTTCAATATGCTCAAGTAGCGTTGTGTGGTTGACTGTATCAAAGGGTTTTGACAAGACCAACGCTACAAATATCGCCCTTTCACAGGGTGGTTTCCATGAATTCTTCCAGGGTCCATGAATTCTGTGGGCGGTTTTGACGAACGACTCCTACTATTACTTCCTTAACACTTTTATGGTGAATATTAGCTTTCTCTGCAAAAAATTCTCAAACCTTCCTCTCAACTCATTTATTATTCTTTTTCTACATACAAAATTCAGCGTATGAGCATAAGTAATACATTTCTTGTTTAATGTAAGATTAAAATTTTAAACAATTTACACCGAAATACAGCATTACAGCAACTTTTGTCGATTTGCAATGCAAAATGTTGTAAGAGATAAATATGCAATTCAATAATATAAGTCACTTCAATGTGATCGGTTTTTCAGAGTCCCTTAAATCA
This sequence comes from Bactrocera latifrons, assembly GCF_001853355.1. Taxonomy (NCBI): domain Eukaryota; kingdom Metazoa; phylum Arthropoda; class Insecta; order Diptera; family Tephritidae; genus Bactrocera; species Bactrocera latifrons. Next base: position 2,149,081 of record NW_017537267.1, on the reverse strand, counting down.
GTCAATTAATTTACTAATTGGCTTAATTAAGGGGCTGTCTGAAACACTTTTCAAGTATATACTTATGTATAATTTATTGTAAATTAAGTTAACATTTATTTAAACATCTAGTAGCAAATAAATGAGACCACTATATAAGTTGCAAATGGCAATGAAAAAAATGTAGAAAATATGCAAACCGAGAAATTACTTTCGAAAGACTAAAGTATATAAATAGATATATAAATATAGAAAAAAAAGAGTGCCAAAATAATAAGCCTCTCGAATGATTACTTAAACTAAAATTAATTAGTTTTACATAGTAAATGAGTTTGCTAAAATACATAGTGCTGTTGGGAGTAAGGAAGGACATTAAAAATCAATTTTGAAAATTCATAATGCATATAATTAGTGAAATACAGATCTTAATGCTCTATGTTTTACAACAGCAATATCTTTATATGAAATTTTTCTTATTTTGATAATTTGGAAAATTAAATTTTACCAAGATTTTTTCTGATGAAATTAGTTTCCTAAAAAAAATTATAGGAAATAATTAATTTTATTAGGAAATCTGAAAACAAAAACTAATTTGCAAAAAATTTTCAAAATTAAAGAATTAATGTATTTTTATAGAATTGGTGTATAACCTTCAATAGCCTCCACTCCTAACAGCAGTAGATATTTTTATGCGTTGAAAAGAATTCCGAATGTGACAAAATTTTCTATTAAAAATTTATAAAAGTTAAAGTTAAAAAAAAATAGAAA
>NW_017537267.1:2138571-2147879 GCF_001853355.1 Bactrocera latifrons | reverse complement strand
AAAAACTAAACAAAAAAAATTAATTTAAAAAACAAAAAAAAAAAAATTACAACCAAAAGGTACATATGTATAATATATAACATTTTAACTTCAAAGCACCAAAGAGTTTATAATTTTACAAAGAATGAAAAATTGTTTCAGTAATTTAGACATGCAGCAGACTACGTAAAAACATTTTCTCATTAATAATTAAATGAATTTCAAGCAAATCCCTTCCTCGATTTCATTCCAACCTCAAAGAAGGCACTTGCTACACTGCTCTGCTTTTGATACATTCGGAACACTTAGATTTCAACCAACGATATACTATATAAAAAAATATAAAATAAATTGTGCTAAATGTTATACTAAATATAAATAGCTTTCTAAGATATTGCTATGCATAAAACAATCCCTTTACAGTCGTAGCGTGCGTGCTGCGCCACGTTTTGGTGTTGTTGTCGTCGAGGTCGGGGTGATGCGCTTCATGCCGGACAACGAATATGGCACACGAGGCCTTCGTTTGGGAGTAGCCGGTGGTGTGTGGTCGCTTTTAGTTGGTGTACGCAATTGTACAACGCTTATAGCGGTACTTTCTTCATCCACATCCGTCAATGGTACTGCTGTGCCAACTTCAGTGACTGCTATACTTTCAATGTCCGGCGCATCTTGCGATGTTTCCTGCGGCGATTCACTTAACGCGGTTTCGTTAAATTGTGCCATCAGATTACGACGACGCATGCCCATGGTTGATTGCATATCTGGATTCACTTCAGCGTTATTATTTGGCAGATGTTCGTAGATAACCAAAGCAATTTGCAAAGATTGATCGGATAAGTTTCGACGATATGATAAACGTAGACGAACAGGTCTATCCCAATTACTTGTCTGGTGTGGTGTTGGTGGCGCGTCTGTTGTAGTTAAATTTTGTGGTTTAGCACGCAATTTACCAGTCGCCTCAATATACTTCAATGGCGTATATTCATTGGCTAGCTTTTTGCGTAAATCTGCATCTATTTCTTCATCACTGGATGTATCGTCACCCAACATTTGCATGTCAAATTGGGTTGTTGTTAACTGACGCTTTGTGACGTGCGTTGTTTTACTGCTTGACGCCGGCATGCGACGCAAATAACTAAATGGTGTTGGAATTGAACGTTTGAGGCGTTTGGGCGCCGACGCACATGCCTCCTCATCGGCATCACTTTCCGAACCACATGCATTAATATTTTCAATTTTAATTGTACTCGAAGGCGGTGTTAGTTCACCAAGATGCGCTGCGGAATGGCTGTGATGCTCTGGTGTTCGATTACCAGGCAATGGTCGCATCTCCAAGTCATCATCCTCAATGTCACTATCTGCGTAACTTTTCAACGTAGTTATGCCAGTAACTTTATTTATTGGCAACACGAAATCAGCATCCTCCGTTGGCAGTGATTTTCTATAAACATAAAGTTCGATAAAGAATTATAAGTGGTTCAAGGTATAAGAAAAAATTACGTTTTCCAATGAGTTGGACGCTGTTCAATTGGCTGGCACTCCTCGACCTTGTCAAAATCTACATGCTCATATTGAGTGGCTACTTCGAATCTGTGCATAAAAATAGTAAGTCTTTAGGTAAAAGTAAAACAATTTCGACCTCAAAATTAAACCTGAAGTAATCATGTATCTTTGCTGGACCGCGAACTGTGCGTCCGAACCAATCAACTGCTGCATTTGGAGCAACTAGTAATTTCAACTGCCAGCAGTCGGCAGTAAACAACTCCAGATACTCTTTTAAAACAATGGATGCTTCCATTTCACAATACAGCACTGTAATTTAAAGAAATATTGCTGGTATTGTTAATCTTACAACAAATACACTAATGGCCAAATCATCACTTTGCGTACCTGTAACTGCTACTTGAAATATAGTCTTATCAGTTAGCGTTATTTATATATCTACGCAGGAAGTTATTCTTTGTTGTCCTGATTAATAGCAAAATTTAAGAATTAAAGGTTTTATTTTATATATTGCGTTTTCTACCTGTATTTGGCGTCTTGCGCGCTTTTGTAGACTTTGTTTGCACCAGCTGCGAATTTAACAGACAGTTTTCAGACAATGTGTAGAGAATGACATTGTAATAGATTGTTTGATGGTGTTTTAATCGTTGCCACATAAAAGTAGAAAATCTTATTGGAAACATCCTATTGGATACAGCTGATTGGTCGCTGATTGCAGTGAAAAAGCTCATTGATAAAAGTGTATATTGCTACAGGAATTACAAATCAACAATTGCCGTTTTAGAATATTTATATCAGTAACGATGATGAATAGTTGATTAATGCATTAGCAATGTAGTTTTCGTAGCTTTCTTGCTCTTTCAACTAAAAATATAAACATTTAACAATAATTTTTAGATAAAAGAAATTTTCAATTACTAAACAAATATTTTTAAGAAATTGTAGTCACATATCCTATATATTTGTTAAAAGGTGCATAAAAAGGTTTAATAAGATTTATCCCTGTCTAGTTATATATCAACAATGGGTATTATATTATAAACACATCTTTCAAATTAATATATTACCCAGCCAACCGTAACGCCAACAGTTCGGAAGAAATTACAAGAAAATTAACTCACTCACACATAACAAAATGATTAAAACTACAATTAAGAAATTAGTGACCGATTTTATATACACTAGAGTTCCGGATAGCTGAGCTGGTCAGTTTTAAAAACAATTAAAAAAGCTTTTATTTAGTAACAAAATGATGTGTGATTTACCAGTTATCACAAAAACAAAATCTGGCAACACCGCAAATCGTTATCACCAAAATTCAGCTGGAATTGCGCGAATCTATAAAAAATAAAAAATAGCTTATTCCATTACTACCTTCGCCGCAGCAATAGTGAACGATCGCAGCGGCAGCGATAAGCTGAGTGAACATTTGGGAGGTAAACGGAAATTTAATAAAAACTGAAATCAATTGAAATGTCTTTGCTTATTGTGTTGGGATAAATAAAAGTAAAAGTATTGTGAATTGTAAGTATAATTTAATATATGTATAACAACTACTAGTCACATTGTCAAAATGTATATATTATATAAGTGGTATTTTATTTATAAATATATTTCCGGCATATGAAACGTGTTTAATAATTGCTGTGTGTGAAACATGGGACAATATTTCTAATGCTAAAATCATATGTTTTCTATTTGCAAATTTGTGTTATTGTCGTGTAGCATTAACGCTTTGCTAAACTCCTTAACCTAACAACAACAAAAAAAAACGTATAAAAACAGGTTTGGTAAATAATAGTAGATAACAATAAACTACTTATCGCTATTAAGAGTATTGTGTTTGAGATAGAACTAAATATAGGTATATGTGTTCAGTTGTGTGTGTGCAAATTATTTTCGCGTTTATTTTTTATAAAATTTTTCGCAATAGAAAACAGGTAATCTATCTTCCGGTTGCGCAAATAAGTACATTATTTCCAAACAAGTTTACGGGCTTTGTTAATGTGTGGTCACTGGAACGCTTGGTGGGAAAAGCCATTTTTTAATAGTTATGTATACGCATGTAACATTTTCAAATGGATTAACTATTACCAATCAGTGTACAAACAATGAATCATACATCTCTTAAAACTAGTTTGTGAATGGTTAAATACTTGTATAGAAGTAATTACGACCATGAAAGTTCATTAATTTCAAGCTGTAATTGCAAATGCATTTACATATAATGGGGTGAATAGTTGAGCGCTTAGATCGTCAAATGTCGCAATGGCATCAAAGTAATTATTCTTTGTAAAATAATATTGAATGAATTAAACTAACTAATTTATACCATAGAACTTATTCAAATATATAGTATGTTTGTACAAAGGAAATAGTTAAAATGTGCCTAATGCAAATTAATATATTTTTTAAGTAACGGTAAAAGTTTTTATTGGTCTTGGCAATCTGTTCTTATAATTTCCTTTATGCGAAAAACCACACCTATTTTGCAGTGAAGTATTTAATCATGATAACAGGCGCGTTCATGATTATCGGGCACAATAGGTGCTCCTACACATGATTATTGTCAGGCGCTTATCAAATTAACATAATTAAATCCGTGAAACCCAAAAGTTAAACCCACAGTTATTAAAACTTTTATTGATTGTATTGTGATAAAAACTCATATATGTATATAATAGATTATTACGTAAGTACCCAATCAATTGGTTCATGTTAATATTTTTACGTCAACGCACATACACACTTAAGCCAAAGTGTGTGCTTAAACTGAGAATACTCAAATATTAAAAAAACTAATTTTTTTCATAATAATAATTACAATGACTTCCCCTTAAAATAATTTTGCTGTATAAATTTTTTAAATAATAATATACATAATTATTATCTGTTAATAATAACATACATATATTTTATTTATACATTTTTATACTTAATTTTTCATTTAATGAAAAAATAATTTTGAAAGTGGAGTGTTTAAATTTCTAACGTTATTTCCCGCTAACAAACCGACAATGGCAACTTCTTTCTTTCAGCACATATTCCATGCAATCTATTACATTCGGCTGCTGAATGGAAATCGCTGACGACGGCTTGAACGACTGCTAACGGCAGCGCCATTTCGAATTTCACTGTTCTTATTGAAGGACATTCTTACAATTTTCCTAATTTTTCTTTAAGTTCCGTTATTTATGTTTAAATAATACTAATTATCACTGACTGACGTAGTGCCTAAGCTAAACAAACAACCAATTAAAGAAAAAACTGCATATCCAATAAATTGAAAGTGAAAAAATCGATACAAGGTGGAGGGAAGAAACAAAATTAGTTCAATGGGCGATGTTGATAATGTGCGTGTGGCGGTACGCATACGGCCACTTGTGCCTTCGGAACGAGATCGTGGCTGTCAGGAGGCTGTGGAGCGTGTTGGTGACTCTCCACAAGTGATTGTGAATCGTTCGGATACATTCACTTTTAACTATGTGTTCGATGCTCGTGATACACAAGAATATATATATGATGTGATCGTAACAGGTCTATTAGACAAATTCTTCTCAGGATTTAATGCCACAATACTTGCTTATGGACAGACTGGTTCTGGCAAAACCCATACTATGGGCACCGCTTTTGATGGTGAATTGGATGAAAATGCTGGCGTTATACCACGTATTATGCGCGATATTTTTGAGCGCATCAAAAATTTAGCCAATGAATGTGACTTTGTGGTAAAGTGTTCGTTTATGGAATTATATCAAGAGCAATTGTATGATTTATTATCGGATCAGCCAAGGGAACAGGCTGTAGTTGAAATGCGTGAAAATCGCAATGGCGTTATTATGCCAGGATTAACAGAAATGTTAGTTACGTCAGCAGGCGAAACAACTGATTGCCTACTGCGCGGCTCCTCGGGGCGAGCTGTTGCAGCTACTGCCATGAACGAGCAGTCATCGCGTTCCCATGCAATTTTCACAATCACAGTCGAGGCCACGAAAAAGGATGAGATGTATGTAGAAAATTTTCACTGAATATACATTTCATTATTTACTAAATAAATTTCCCTTGCAGGCGCACAGTAACCACATCGAAATTCCATTTGGTTGATTTGGCTGGTTCGGAGCGTTCCAAGAAAACCCAAGCTACAGGTGATCGTTTCAAAGAAGGCGTTAAAATTAATCAGGGTCTGTTAGCGTTGGGAAATGTTATATCAGCACTTGGTTGTAAGTAAATAACATATGCTCGCGCGTAGTTGTTGTATTTCGGCGTAACACTAATGGTTTGGTGTAGTTAGAATGTAGCACTAACACAAAGTAATTAAAATAATATTAGAAATATATTTTATTTAAAAGCTATATAAATTTGAAAATATTAATTATTTGTAATTTTTTTTCAGCTGGTCAAGGTTCAGGATTCGTGCGTTACCGCGACTCTAAGCTGACTCGCCTGTTGCAAGACTCCCTCGGCGGCAATTCGATCACACTAATGATAGCCTGCGTCAGTCCGGCAGACTACAATGTCGCCGAGACGTTAAGTACCCTACGCTATGCAGACCGCGCACGAAAAATCAAGAATAAACCAATCGTTAACCAAGACCCACACGCGGCAGAGATTAATCACCTTAAAGGCATTATACAAAAGTTACGCGTTGAACTATTGGCTGCAACCGGCGGAACTGCACAAATGAGTAGCTCGTTAAACGGCGCATTACAGAGCATACCAGCGCTACCAGGCGCCGCAACTGCCATCGTAAACACAAGCGGTGCGATGGTTAAGAAATATCAAATACTCCAAGAGAAATACCACACGTTGCAACGACAGTTCCAGGCGACACTGCACGACGTAGCTGAGCACGAAATGCGTGCACACATTACAGAGGAAGCGCATGAAAAGCTCCAGCTAAAAATGAGCGAGCTAAAAGTCATTGCAAACGAGTTAGGCAGCAGCTACAAAGTAAATGCAAGCTTGGAAGAGCAAGAAAACACTGCTGAACGCATCAAGCAATTGAATCAATTGGTTGATGGTCTAGACGTGGAGTTGGAACGTACACAAACCGAAATAGAAAACCACAAACGTGAAACACTTAACGGCAGTGTTGGCAGTGCCGAAGACGAAGACGCCAGCAGTGCGCTGCTGGAAGTACGCTCGCAAATGCAGGAGCAAGCTGATGCCTACACCAATATACAAATGGATTATAAGGAACAATTGCGACGCATTAATCGCGAATTAAACCTCAAAGAGGAGCTACATCAACGTGTTGCTGGTAATTTGGTGAAATTTTGTACGCTGGAAGATAACACCGAAGAAAAGTTTAAGGAATGCGAGAAAAAGATACAAGAGTTGGAAGATGAGCGAAATCAATTGCTGGACAAACTGCGACATGTAAAAGAAAACGCCTCCGCCAAATTAGCAGAGGAACGGCGCAAGCGCCTACAGACGCTCGAACATGAGATTAGCGACATGAAGCGCAAGAACACACAACAAGCTAAGTTATTGAAAGTGCGTGAGAAGGAGACGCAAAAGATACAGAATCTACACACAGAAATACAAGCCATGAAAGAATCCAAAGTGAAGTTGATACGCGCAATGCGCCAAGAATCGGAGAATTTCCGTCAATGGAAAATGTCGCGCGAAAAGGAGTTGATACAGTTGCGCAACAAAGACCGCAAGCTAAAGAACGAAATGGCGCGCAAGGAGGCGCTGCACACCAAGCAACGCAACGTCTTGAAACGCAAGTGCGAGGAGGCGCTTGCCATCAACAAACGGTATTATTTCTTTACTATAATTATTTTAAAATTTGTTTATGTACAACGTGCTATCACACTTTTCAGACTGAAAGATGCTCTGGACAGACAACGTGTGGCACAATCACAGCGCCAGAAGCCACAAACAGCCAAAGATGCAAATACGGCCAGCAACAAGATCGAACAGGTGATCTCGTGGGTGGAACGCGAATTAGAGGTAATTGTAACGTTCATCGATGCAGAACATTCGCTTGAACAGTTAATGGAAGATCGCGTGATCATTAGCACTCGCATTGCGGAATTACAAAAACAGTCACCGGAAACGGGCAGTGGCGTAGCACAAGAATTGGACACACTGCGCGAGGATCTCGAAATGCGCAATGCACAGATAACCGATTTGCAGCAGAAGGTTTGCTCCATAGATTTGGAAACGCGCATGCGCACTCTCGCCGAGGGCATACAAAGCGTGCCAGAGGCGCGTGCTGTGCTACGCAAAGTACTCAAATCGATTTCCGATATGCGACGCGAACATGCCATACGCCTGCAGGAACAAAAGATCGCCTTGGACGAGCAAATTGCGCTGCGTGAGGCAGCCGAACAAACGAGTACAGTAGCAGCGAAGCGCATGCGTCTCATGGAGTTGGAGCACGAAGAGGCCATAGCCGAACGTGAGAACACGTATGAAGAGAAGATAGCCGTGCTGTTGAGGGAATTACATAACGCGCCACAGCTGGCCATGGGCACAGATGATGCGCTAACACCAGAGCAAGAGGAGCGTCTGAAAATCCAAGAGGAGCAATTGAACAAAATGGATACATTGCGCGAAGAATTGGAATACTACAAGAATTTGGTTAACGAATTGCAGCAGGCGGTGCAAGCGAAGGGTACACGCAAAAAAGAGGTTTTCAAGAAGGTGAGCAAATGGCTGCACAGGGGGTTGACGCACACAAATTAGAGATGAGTATGAGTATCGTTGTTGTTTGCAGCAGGTAATTAAACAAGAAACCATTGAGCTTGATGACGGTGATGACGATGATGCCATATCGCTTTCGAGTGGGCCCGATCATGACGACTCTGATGATCCGGACTGGGCCAAAACGCCGGGCTACCGACGTAGAAATCGACACACCGTAAGCCACAGACGCCATATCGTATATTAATCTCTTGAAATTCATTTCACCATTGTCTATGTTTCACACAATACAGCGTCTGACAACTAGCCGGAATACTAGCACCGATAATGACACCTTCACCACAGCTACCAGTCATCCCGAGCGCAAAAATAACACCATCAAGCGTAAGATGGGCGGCTGCAAGTGTCGCAAGGATTGCATAAACAAGCGTTGCGGTTGCTTCTCACTTGGCGATAAATGCTCGTCGAAATGCCATTGTGGCGACGCTTGCAAAAATGGCAAACACGCCACGGACAATGACGACAAAGAGAACGAGGAGTCTGGTGCTAGCGATGATAATAACCATAGTGCGCCGCCAGTCGCTGATCGCTCATTAGAACGCACACCGCCGAAAGCCAACCTTACCGTTAGCAATGACGTAAGCAAAGATGCTGAATCTACATTTATGAAGCCCAGCCACGCGTATCTCACACCGAAAATGGCCAGGTAATTGTTGCATGACATTTGTTGTTGCTTTCGCTGTTTTTAATAGCACTGCATTCATTGTCATTTCATTAAAATTTTGTGCTTGTTGAACGTCAACATTTGAACAGCTTTGCACAGCTCGTATTTGATTGAGCGCAGTATTTTGTGGGCGCATTTTAATCTTATCTAACACGTATGTTCTTAGTAATAATGACAAAAAATTGCATTTTATCGCCTGCATGTGTGTATCAAATGTCTTCCACTTTTCAATAACCTTTGTGCATAAGTTATTTGCTTCTTTTTGTTTATCTTATATTGAATTCTCGAGCATTTCCATTTCAAAATTGTATTTAATTGCTGCTTTTAACATTTTATATATATTTGTTTATACCTAACTATTATTTTTGATAAAGATTTTTTGGTGTTTTTTAATTTTATTTTAAATTTTTTTTAATTTTCCATATTTTTTTAGTTTTCAATATTTTTC
>NW_017537267.1:2127010-2137814 GCF_001853355.1 Bactrocera latifrons | reverse complement strand
TATGCGTATGTTATATATTTTTAAAATTTTTCAAAATTTTTCTGAATTTTCAAGTTTTTTTTTCTAAATTTTTGTTAAACATTTTATTTGAAGTTCTCGAGCAATTCATGATAGAATTTTGGCAAAAGAATTTGATTTATCGTTATTAATCATATTGGGGAAATGTGATGCAGTGCTATAAAAACTATTGCATATTTTTAGGTGCTTGGTGTTATTGGTTGAATTTTTGTTGAAAGGAAGTTTTCGTTAGAACATATAATATGTAAGTATTTTTCATCTAGGTTTTTCGTATTTTAAGGGGGTATTCTACGCTCGAAATCACATTTTGGGCAGTTTTTTGAATTTTATTTAAAAAAAAACCAAAAATATTTTTACGTACTTTTTACGATTTTTTTTTTTGAAATTCCGGTATCTTTTTAAAATATTAAAAACAAAGGATTAAGGGTTATATAAAGATAAAGCATAACGGATATAAAAGAAGGTTCACACAAAATTTCAAGTAAATCGGTTGTATAGATTATGAGATAATGCCGATACCGTTTGGAAAAAAGTAATTTCGAGAAAAACGCGTTTAAAATAGTGAGTCTACCTACCTACCGGGCTAGGTACTGCGTCACTAAAGTAACTGTAGCTATTAAAATTAAGGGTTTAAGGGTCTAAACTTTAAATATATGAAAAAAATCGAATTTTTCAAAATTCTAGAGTGGAATATTAAAGAAAATGATGCGAGATGTATACACATTTTTTTAGAGTGCAGAATAGGCTTAAAATGATTCCTCAAAGTGCTATTAGTTATATTAAGGAAGTTGGCCAAGACGACAGATTGTAACACCCATAAGGAAACGCCCGAGTTGTATATAAATTATCAGCATTACGAGTCGAGTCTTTATATACGTAAACTAATTCCTTAGTTTTTGAGAAATCGATTTGAAATTTTGTACACGTCCCTTTCTCCCCAAGAAGCTGCTTATGTATTTGTTCGGAACCGCAGATATTGAAAGACTACAGGAATAGCAGAAAAATAAACTGATCGATCAAAATGCATTCGTCGTATTTTTTGGTTATATATTTTTATTTTATAAATTTTTAAATTTTTTTTTTATAAATTTTTAAAATATTTTTTTATTTTATAAATTTGTTTAAATATTTTTTTATAAAGGGTTTTTTATAAAATAAAAATTTTTTTTTGCTCCTAGAAATCAGAAATTTGCCCTAATAAAAAAAATATCTTATTTTTCGAGAAAAATTATGAAGTATAACAACAAAAAATTTCTAAACTCACTTGTAAACCCCTCTATCGCTGTCTCCAATAACAAACAAATTTCCATATATGTACATAATTTCCGAGCAACGCACGAACCATTAATTATTGCTTTTTTTATTTGCCTGCTTGTAGTGTAAATGCATTTTAAATGTTTCTTTCATGTTAATGAGCTTTTCATTTTCGCAAATTTTTAATTTCACAAATTTTTAATTCTAACAAATTTTTAATTTTCACAAATTTTTAATTCTCACAAATTTATAATTTTTACAAATTCTTATTTTCACGAATTTAAAATTTTCACAAATTTTTAATTTTATGAAAATATTAATTTTCACAAATTTTTATTTCTCATAAATTTTAATTTTCACAAATTTTTAATTCTCACAAATTTATAATTTTTACAAATTCTTATTTTCACGAATTTAAAATTTTCACAAATTTTTAATTTTATGAAAATATTAATTTTCACAAATTTTTATTTCTCATAAATTTTAATTTTCACAAATTTTAAATTTTAACAAATTTTTTATTTATTTTTTGGTTTATATGCATTCACTTAATCATTTCCACCTTTTCACATACTAAGTTACAAGTGCCAGCATGAAATCACCGCTGTATGTACATATGTATGCGCATAAAACATGATTTTTAGTTTAAAATAATATGCGACACAAAGCTGAAACTGATCTCTTTCGTGTTCTCAAATATTCTTCTGTGCTTTCAGATTATCCACGATATCCTTCGATTTGCCTTCAGCCAAGAAGAAATTCTTCGAGTGAAAAATGTGTCAAAAAAAAAAAAAAAAGTTAAATGCAAAAGACTAAATTTATTACAAAAGTGCGCATATTTTAGGCGAGCAAAGGCGAATGTCATTTAATTTTAATCAAACGCATTCAAAACATTGTTCGTCACGAGACGATAAAAGCATACTTACGCGCGGCTAAAGCGTTCCACATGCATTTACTAGTTAATAAATATGAAAATTAAAGTTGTTATTTCCTAGGTTACGTGTGTATTTATACCGAAATTGTATTAATATTAGCCAAAAGGAATTGTTAATAGTAAGGAAAGCCTGCGCTTGCCTAAAGTATGTGTCATTTTGTATAGGGAAACAACAACAACAATAACTATTTAAACTATAATAATCCTTTAGTTAAACAAAACACATATATACATATAGTTAAACATACATATAGTATATATACATATATAAATATTATATTTCTTAGTTATCTGCAATTTGGGCAAATTTAAGTTAATTTTTAAATTTAAAACTATTCGTTTATAAATAGTAAGTTACATACATACACATTTTTAAAGCGCTGTACGTGCGCATCCAGTTTGTTTAATGTTTCGCATCATTAACTCGTTGACACCTCACCTCACCCTAACCTCCCTACAACATATCCACAACTGTCAATTTGGCCTACCGTTTCATTGTCAGCATTTTTGCATTGTTATTGTATTTATTTTAAAATATTATTTTTCCTTTTTTTATTTTGCTTGTGTAGAGATCTACTACGTATATTTTAGTCATAGAACACGGCTTGATTACTCAAGCAATTGATTATTTCATTTTTTACGTAATAAAAAACCATTTGTAAGTTATATTTGAAAAATCCACGCTCTTTATTCAAAATTTGCACAACCACTCGATATAGACTTGATTCCCTCAAACCATCGGACAGGTGTACGGTTGACCATCGCGACAGCAATACTCCCGTCCCGCCGACAAGTTCGTATTGTGCCATTGATTGCGGCAATTCTTGATGAAGAGGTAGGCGCGCTCCTTGCGGCAGTCCCGATTTAGCGTTGCGCACAGTATATTCGCTGAATTGGGCAAATGCTGCACTATCTGGTGGAAGTTTTAGTCGACACAGTGTCACCAAATAAAACAATAAAAATTAGCATTTAAGGACTTACAGTTTCCAGGCATTTGGTCTGGCATTGCTTCTGTCCGACGGCGTTGCAAGCGAATGTGCGGTCCAACTCGTTGCTGATCACTGGTGCGCCCTCGGGTTGTTCGTTGGTGCCGCGTTTGATTTGTGAGGCTAGAAAAACGCCACAGGTGCATGGTACCGCTCGATTATGCTCTGTCGTTGTCGTCGTCGCTGGTGTTTTGCTGGTTTTGCGCGCCTTTGCGTGCGTATTGCGCGCAGCCAGGGCGCGTGGTGCAACCAGCAACTCTGGCTGTGGCAGAGGGAAGAGCTCTTCGACTTCAGCGTTTGTCTCGGTGTTGCTCATTACTTGCGTGTTACTCGGCGCTTCCACCATATCGCCAATTACGTGCACTCCTTGTACATCGTCATGCAGCTGTGGTGCTTCTATGGTGTTGTTCACCGCTGGCATTATATGTGGCAGCAGTGTCTCCACTCCGCCAGACACGCTTTGCCTCATTGCATTTAAATCCATATATTGACTGTGTGTGGCGGCGTCTTCATATAGCAAGGGCTTCGGCATATAGATGGCAGCCTCTGCCTCGGCTTTATTACTCTCCATGTTGTTGTTGTAGTGAGTACCTAAATTGCTCTCCATCACTGGCAGTGGTGTTGTTGTTGCCCATGCGCTCCAATCTGTGGGCGCCAATGAATGTAGCAAAGTGGGCGTGGTGCTGCTGGTGGTTGTTAACATTGTGCTGCCGACAAGTGAACTCGCGCTCGTGCTCATGCCCGAACTTACACTGGCGGCTGCATTCTTTGTTGATTTTCGCATATAATCTGGTCTTAACTTGTAGCGTCTCTCTTTTGTTGTACTTAATTTGCCGAAAATTGGTTTCTTATAGGCGATTTTCATAGTACCCGCCTCCACATCCTGTCTTAAGCTTAGTATTACCAATAAAATTGTGGTTGAAAATAGTGTTTTCACAAATAAACCCCTCAGATATACTGCAAGTCGTTCAAAAGCATTACAAAATTTACAAAAATGAAAAAAAAATCCACTTACGCATGTCGTTGTACTGCACCGTTTGTACCTTTCTGCGTTCAATGCTCCAAGAAAGTGTTCATTGCATAGTGGCGGCTGCTGTTTAAATATGTCGGGGCTCATTGTTTTCTTTTCCCAAGCCACTTCTGCACCTTTAGTTGACCTAAGCATATTTTTTCAACAAGCTTTTGGTTTTCTGTCAACTTTGCAAGGTTATTCTGCACGTTTCCGCAGAACTCTTGGCCGCTGACTTTGGCCAAGAAGTTCAAGTTCAGTACTTGTGCTGAAAGTGTGTCAAGTCTGAGCGCGGAATTTCATTATTTTGTTTTTAGCTCATTTAATTTGTTTACTGAAGCTGCTGTCACCTTAATATAAATAATAATTTGTGGATAAGTGTCCGTAAGCTATATCCAAAATATATATAAACTTGGCGTTCGAGACACCTGAAGAGATGTCCAGAATCCCTATCTCCTGCACTGAATTATTTCATGATTCGACTGGACCTCCTAAAGCCACTCCACCAGCATAAGTTGGGACTACTGTCAAGACTTTGTTTAACCCGAAGAGATATTATGAACGAGTTGAAATTCTATTTAAAGGCCATATCTCTTCGGACTCGAAGAAACGCGCGAGGTATTTTAGCTGGCAATTTACACTGCACCTTTCGGCAGACAAAGCCAAACGATGTGCTACCCGTCGGCTGCACAAAATGCCAAAAGATTGCGCATCACTTACTTCCACCGATGGAAAGATTAGGATTTTTATCAATAAAGCGAAATCTTCCAAATCTTTTGGGCCTGATAGAATAAACATCTTGATGTTCCAATACCTAGGCTCAAAGGGAGTAAGCTACACAACCAAGACTCTCAATCTATCGCTGATCGTTCTTCAAACACCCGATGTGTGGAATATCGGAAGAGTGGTCCCACTACTGAAACCTGGAAAACTCTGAAACCAAGGGGAAGCTCGATAACGCCCAGATGGTTCAAGGCCTTAACCAAAAACCACCCTGCGTGTAGTCGAAATTATCGTCAAAGTACAGGACCCCAACAAAATCCTCTAACCGCTAGCCGGCAGCACATGGGGAAAAGGTAAAGAAACGTTGTTGGCGACATACAAGGCCATCGGCCGGCCGATACTTAACTACGCCGCACCAATATGGTCGCCTGGAAGCTTTAGTTTCTGGAGTGTTTTCGTTCTGGATACGTTAGCAGGTTAAACTCTTATTTATCCAGAATCGACCCCGACATATGAAATATATGTCCAGCATGCAACACATCTGACACCCCTCTCCCTATCGTCCGACTTCGTCGAAACAGAACGTTTACTAGGCCTATCGTTGGATGACCTGAATGACAACGTATCTGATCATTACAATCCTAACTAGATATGCGTTACAAATAACAACATTGGTCACAGCGATATTGTAGGAAACTTCATGCATGTAGGATGATAACAGCTGATAAATACGTGTTAGGAGTTTTCAAGAGAAATATTTATGGTATTGTATGGAGGAGGAAGCAGAGGAAGAGGAACACTTCAACTCCGTTAGAAAAGCCACGTGGAGAAGGACCTGGCTACATTTGGAATCTCCAATTAGCGCCGAACAGCGAAAAGGAAGAACGACAGGCGCGTTGTTGTAAACTTGGCGTTGTGTACGCTAATAAAAAAGGAGAAAAAACAGTGGAACTGAACAGAAAAAAGACTTCTGTCTTGAAAAAGAGCAAATGGAGAAACATTTTAATTGGAGTTTCAATTTGGAGCAAACGTAATCGAAACAAAGAAACTATTGCAATCACAATTAACACCTTCATTGACTGCCTCACAGTGAAAGGCGTCCTTGGAGTCAAACAGACATCTACCTGGATGATTTCGTTCTGCCTTATTCAAGCGGTGGAGACTTAAGGATTGGATATATACTCTTGCGTAAACTACTTCCCCCATTTTAGTTAAGGACGAATGATTTTTAGTGTTTGTTATAAGTGAATAAAATATTGTATGTAAGAGGCGTTCACATTCTGGATAATCTGGCACTCGCCGACACATCTGGCAGCACCACTTTCAAACTATGACAGTTCATTTCCAATCAAGCAGCTGATTTTAGACCATGAAAGTAGAAAAACAAATTTATGTTTGCCGGTTCACAACTGTAATCAATAGTAAAGGCTATCGCTTTATCTTAACGTCTAGTAATAGATTATACAACTGATAACGTTGGATTCTACAAGGTGATAAAGAAAAGAACAACTTTTACCTTAGCATATTTAACAGCTTTTGGTTATTGATCAGTACGCAGAGCAAAGCGAAGGATTCGGAAGCTGAGATGGAGATACTGAAAGTAAGTGGTTACGAGGCATTCCGCAAAACTATGGATAAGTTGACTCAAGATGGTAGCAGCCAAGTGAATGTGTACTTCACCGGCGAGAAGGATGAAACAGGCAAGAGCTGGTGTCCTGACTGCAATGAAGGTGCGTTGTTTGGGAATATGTTGTAGCTTGACTTATAGATATTTGAATGTGGTTTTATTGCTAATCATTATTATAATTCCCTATTTACCCAGCTGAACCATTTGTGCTCTCCGCTCTCAATGAACACGCGGATAAGAACTCAGTGTTTGTTGTTGTTGATGTTGGACCGCGCGCATTGTAAGTTGAATGATGTATTTTTTACTTATGGATTATGTTAATATATAAAAGTTTTGAATAATTCTTTTTCTAGTTGGAAGGACATGCAAAATCCCTTTCGCAAGGACACTGTCGCCCCCATTTCGGTTATACCAACATTGCTGCGCTGGAAGTCGCCGGCTCGCTTGGATGGCGAACAATGCGCGAAACCTTCGCTACTGGAAATGTTCTTCACCGAAGAAGTGGATTAAAAGACAAAAAAAGAATATTATAACTCAGTTCATTTACAGGAAGCTTATTTTATTTACTAAAAAAGACATAACATGTAGAAACCAGTAAAAATAAAATATTTGCTTTTTTAAGATTTTTTATATCACAACCTATTCAAATTACTTTCGATGTTCCCGGGCTCCTCACAAGAAAATCATTAATGCACTAATTGCTTCGCGACACGTTCGCACTGTTCGCTGTGGTTTCAGATCTCTTTGTTGTTGTGTTAAAGTGGGTTATTAGTCACTTGTGTTCTGCTGCATCACGTGAAGCAATTCTATTGTCTAACGAACAATTAGCGCTTTACATTAATAAAAGTGTCATTGTCGCATGACAGTTCAATTTGTGCTTATTTTTGTTTTTGCTTTTTTCAGTGACCGCAGAAACTGCCTCTAACTTGTAGATACCGACGGCTGTGCGAATAGCCCTCACTGCAACGGCACAAACGAGATCATTTCCTGTTTATTTTTGGCATGTCGAATGTAATTGATTTCATTTTGTACTTTTTTTTTTTTGTTCCTTCTTCTCTTTTTTTCTACACTCGCAACATTTTGAAGAATAAAGTAGGATTGTTTACCTCTTATTTGTGAACTTTGAAGTGTTTGGCTGCACCGAAGTCTTCACAGGTGTATCTTTGTAGCATAAAAATATCTTTAATATGATTCTGAAAGTTCTCTTTTAATGCTATATACTATAGTGATCCGATCTGATAATATTCTCTGCCCAATTTAGTGTCGAATTAAAAAGTTGTCCATACAAGGACTTGATTCTGATCGATCAGTTTGTATGGTAGATATATGTATGCTCTAGTAATCGATAAACGAGCAGCTTCGGCGTGTACGAAATTTAAGATCCGTATCTCAAAAACTAAGGGCCTAGTTCTCGTATATACATACAGACGGTCATGGCTAAACAGACTCAGCTTGTCACGCTGTAATTGGTTTTCTTCCCACTGTAGGAACTTTAGTTTTATGTTTAGTTATTTTTTATCTGATTTAATTTTTATATGTATAATATTAACATAATAGCTTATGCGAAAGTCAATTCCGAGATTTAACCCCATAGGACCAGTAATGGTTAGACATTTTTGCCGTGAAAAATAATGAATTTTCAGAATTGTCCTGACTCTCCAGGTGCTCGGAGAAAACTGACAAGCCGTTCGTTCGTTAGCTAGGAACGCCCTCTACCGAATCCAGTCAGTACGCTCCGAAATACATTCGCGGCAAAAAAAAAAAAAAAAAAAAAAAAAAAAAAAAAAAAAAAAAAAAAAAAAAAAAAAAAAAAAAAAAAAAAAAAAAAAAAAAAACATCAGTCCTATTACTTTCCGAAAAAACCCTGTATATACGAGGGCAGCCCGAAAAGGAATGGCAAAACATAGCCGCACCTAGATAAATACGCACGACTCAGAACTGTCCAAGCATTTTTAACCTAACTGAAAAACGTTTTTTGGAGGTCTGTTTCACAAAAATCGTTATTATAATAGAATTATTTGACATCCTTGGTAACCTTGTTCTTTGAATATCTCGAGAAACTTTCTACACGTAAGGATCAAGAAGTTCACATATATTCTTCGAATTTGTTTTCCATCAGAAATTAAATTTTCGACCTATTTATCTTCCTTCCCTTCTAAAAAGTGTCCGGGAATTGTAAATCAAATGCAAAATATTCAATTATTCATCGATATTTATTTTGTCGACTTCGAAGTAATTCCCAGCAGATGTAATTTTCCAATTCTCGAAACATTTTTCATAAGAACTTTTGGGATGACCTCCAGTTCTTTCAGCGATCTGGTGTCTACGGTAGATCGACGGTATTCATTGCGTTTTGGGCTTTGAATTCGGTCACAATCGCGGCTCGATGCGATGGTGCATTATCGTCAAGTAAAATCCAGGAACTGGAATCCAAACGCCTCAATACGGCCAAATAGAAGTCCTTATTGACCGTCTGTCCCACCGGAACAAATTCATGATGCACCAAATCACAAACAACAAAAAACAGCAGTGAGCATCACCTTGATTTTTGAGCGGCTTTTGGGGAGTTTTTTCTGGTTTCGGCTCGTTTTATCCATCCTTTCCGATAATTATTGACTTGCTTGCATGTAAAACTCATAAAACGATGTCTCAGATCTAGTTATAACGCTCTCCATGAATGTGGGATCGGAGTTCGCACGATCAAGCATGTCTAAAGAGACCTGTTTAGGGAACTATTTTTGAAAAAATTCACTTTATCAGGACTAATCGAGCAAGAACGCGTTTAGCCTGACGATATTCCACCACGAGGACCACCATATCTTTCACTTTTTAATATTTTCATTAATTGAAGGGGTCGAAGGTTGTTCAGAACGAGGCATGTCTTCAACGACCTCTGGACGGTCTTTGAAGGCTTTGTACTAAATCAAAATCTTGACCCAATCGAAATTTTGATTACACGGGTTGTTCTAATTGAAACACAACTTGCGCTTTTCGAACTAGTTATTTTTTTTGCCTTAAATTGGTGTTTTCATGAGTGGTTCTTTTTAAACCAGCTTTTAGCAATTTATATTACACCCACTTACAGGAAGTTTCATTGCGGAGTAAATATATTTGAAAATGCTTATCATATCGCACATATTACGAGTCATTGTTAAATACGAACTATAATTTCCGCACAACAACCCTGCGCTCAACTTGCCTTGTGTCCTGCTATGGCTTATCTCAGCTCTTATCACAAATGCAATCACCAAAGCAGTCATATCTCCACACATACACACAAACGCTAAACTATCGTAGCTTTCGAAGAGTCACAGCACGAAACAAAACTCGCTCAATTCACTTGAGTTCCACTCAAGAACAGGAGCGTAAGAGCGCACTCAAGAGTTTAGAGTGTGTGCAGAGGATAATTAACTCGGCTCAATGAGAACGCGCCCCAAACAGTTGCACTGAAATGATAGCGTCTCTACCGTAGTACTTTGTTGCTCGGAGGCGATGGAGCGGCGCATCGCTCGATTTGGAACTGGTCGAAATGCCAACAGCCATGTAATGTTCGGTTGCAACGGCGGATAAGTACTTTGGACGTCGGGCAGAACAGACGAGCGTCGCGTGGCGTCGAGTTTTGTGCGTCCGACTAGTGATATTATTTACCATATACTACATTATATACTTACATTTGTGCTTTTGTGCCATTGTGTGCGTCGTCGTGTGGAACGTTAAATTTTGAAAAATAAAAAAATGTCGCGTAAAAAATTCAAAGTAAAAATTAAACAATAAACCTTCAAAGGATGTGAAATTGTGCGGCGCATAACATGGTATATAATGCCATCCAGCATATATGTACATACATATGTACATAGGCATAAGTTTACAAACAAAGAAGTGTAACTTTTCCGCAAGTGTTGCAAGTAAGTTTCGGCGGAGTAAATGTTGTTAATTCTTGGAAAATCGAAAGTGAGGCATTTTGCCCAATTCTGTGTATGTGTATGTGGCTGTGTAATTGGCTCGTTGTATTCGTGTGTCACCTTGCATATACGCGTCTTTCGTGCTTATTTGCGTGTCTGCGTGGATTTAACTGTTGCGCTTTGGTTGTTTATTGGATACCTTCTTTGAAGTTTCGTGAGTTTTTGGGAACTTTCTGAGACGTTGGAAAAAATATGCATTTATAATAATAAATATGTAAATAATTATAAAAAATTAATCAGCAAATAAATAACAATAAAACAATATAATCAAATAAAAATTAAAAAATAACT
>NW_017537267.1:2124797-2126824 GCF_001853355.1 Bactrocera latifrons | reverse complement strand
AATAAAAATAAATAAAAATGAAAAAAACAATGTTTTTTTTTTTTAATAAAAGCATGTACACCTCGCGTCACCAGTTAGCACACCTTCATCGCCCTAATACAATTGCTTCTGATTTTTAATATACTTTACTTTATATACTTGACTGTTTTCTGACTCTGTCATCTTTGTATTAATAGTAACTGGAAGAGAAAACATACCATAGAATATACCCGTTATATGACTTATTTCTGCGCTTTATGGATAAGTGTGCTTTATTTTAGCGTCATCAAGTTATTTGATTTGCATTCAATGCATCTTCGGAGTTTTATAGCTTCAGTATTCCGTTTTCTTTAGTACATTGTGACAAAAAAGCACACGGAAATTGTAATAAAATTCTCCGAGAATTTTGTATGAAAAAAAATGTATTTTACTAAGTTGGTTGGACTGTAGTTAATTACTAAGATAAATATGAGCGCGATTTGTCAACCAGTATTTTTCCAGCAGCTGCTTAAAGTGAGTACACCTCAGTAGTGCGTTGCGGACATCGTTGAGAAAGTTGGAAAAGGCTTACGGTGTTTCAGTTTTATCAAAAACACAAGCCTACGAGTGTACAAAGGCCTCAAAGACTGTCGACGGATCAAATGTCTCGTTCGAATGATTTTGGTGGATATTTCGGGTATGATACGCTCGTCTCGTAAACAAGTTCCTTTGGATATGCTTGATCGTGCGAATTCCGATCCCACACTTTCATGGAGAGCATTTGAACTGCCGTTGAGACATGGGTTTATGAGTTTGACACTCTAAAGAGTCAACAATCATCGAAATGGAACCTGTTTTTAGTTGATCGAAGAGATAAAACAAAATCGTTGAAGGAGCTAAAGGTCATCCCAAAAATTGCTTACGAAAAGTGTTTTGAGGACTTGAAAAAATCGTTGGCAAAAGTGTATTACATCTGGTGGGGATTACTTTGAAGACGACAAAATAAATTTGATAATATTGATAAATAATTAAATATTTTGCGTTTTGTTTACAATTACTGGTAATTTTTTGTCACAATGTATAGCTTAGGGACAATCGCTCACGTTTGACGAAATAAACAATAATCGAAGTTTATGAAGAGTACAGCAATCAATCCTTGAAATACGAAAAAAGTTGGCAGATGTCAAAAAAGTTACATACAATTTCTTGCGTAAATAATCGGTCGAAATAATAAAAGGAATTCTATTGCTAAAAAGAGAATAATTATGAGAAAAGCATCCAACTCTGATAAATCCACCGCCAGAATCCGGTGTTTAAGTGTATTTATCTACTGTTAAAAGGATGTTAAGAAACATTCCCCATTATTTGAAACTATTAAAACTAAAGAAAAAGCTTCCACGAAAAGAATCACGATTACATTTTACACCGGAGCATAGGCCTCAAAGTGTGATTGATCCTATGTTGTCTTTTCTGACGCAAAAATTTAATGTGGTAAGGCCGATAAATATAATTATTATTATGAATGCAAAAGCGTATAAATCGGATCGCATCTTGGAAATCATCGGTAGCAAGGGGGAATTGACACGCAATGAATATAATATAAAACTGTCTAATTTTGAAATTGTAATATTGCTTCAAAATATTCAAAAATACTGAAAAAGGACATAAATGATACATAATTACTAATTACTCTGTTGATTTGAAAAAAAAAATTATATATATATAAAAAGGTGAAACATTAATTGCTGTTTCTTTTAGTAAAAAATTGATGCGTCGATAAGCATTAATAATTTTAAAATTCCAGCAGTTTAGTTTTGATAGAAATTAACCAAACCTGTTTATACCAGAGGTGTGCTAACCTGATGAAGTGCAGTGGATGTATGTACATATGTATGTATAAGTATAACAATAAAATAATAAATAATAAACATTTTTTTTATTCTTAGTAAAATAGGAAAAATAATAGAAAAGATAATGAGATAAAAGATAAAGAGTGCAACAATAAAAACAACAAAGGAAGCAAATAAATCAAATTTAAAAAATAAATATTTAAACATTATTTTCGGAAA
>NW_017537267.1:2122729-2124746 GCF_001853355.1 Bactrocera latifrons | reverse complement strand
AAAAATAATCAGTAAAAATAAAAAAAAATAATAATAAATTTGTGACAGCAAAAAATAATCAATGAAAATAAGAAAAAAAAATGAATTTGGGATGATAGAAAGCACTATACATACTTCCGAATAGGTCCCCAATCGATTTCTCACAAACTGTATTTAGAGGTTTTTTAGGCCATTATGAAAACGTTCCCTTATTGTTGAAAATTAAAAGCAGTCTGATTTTTTTTCATTTATAATAATATCATAAAAAATTAATTAAGCATAAAAGAAAAAAAAAAAAATAAAAAAAATTTAAGTTCAGTATAAAATTAAGCGTAAAAAAATATAATAAAAAAAAGGATAAAATTAAAAATCGCTTTATTGTTTTTTAAAATCTTCTTCAATTTTCGAAGCTTTCTTGCCACTCAGATGATGGTAACCGCCTCCTCAGGTGTCGAAAAACGTGAAGCTCTTATTCTTTTTTTTTTACTAACGAGAGTAAAAAAAAGTTATTTGGTGCTAAGGACTATACGGTGGATAACTAATGAAATTGATGTTTTGAGTGCTCAAAAATGTAGTGGTTTTAGTTGATGTGTGAGAGCTACCCTTGTCGTGGTGAGGAGAGATCCGTCTTCAGCGGTTGATTTCGTGAAGGACAACTGGCAAACAAATGGTTCTACTGTGAGCAAAAAAATAAGGTGAAGGATTTGGAGAATTATTTGTGTTTTGTAGGTTGGTAGTACTGTCAGTCACATTTATGTCAAATTTCGATACGTGTCGTTTTGTGAGCTGCTAAACGTGAGTTTTTCGTTTTTTGCGATGTCGTTTTTTGTTTGCATTAAATTTTGTTTACGTAATCAATTTTCTGCTGCGGATACGTTGAGGATGGAGCGGAAAGCCTTTGATGATGAGGCTATGTCTAAAAAAAATGTTTACAAGTGGTATAGCGAGTTCCAAGCCTGCTGTGAACGTGTCGGAAGACGAAGTGTCCAGGGCGAACATCAACCTCAATCGACGAAGCTCACGTTCCACAAATCAAAGATTTGGCGTTGAAAAACCGTCGATTAACAATTAGGGACCTTGCTGATGAAGTTGGCATATCGAAAGGCTCAGCCAATACCATTATGAAGGATGTTTTGGGCCTCAAGCGCGTCAAATCTCGACTGGTACCGAAAACATTGAATTTTTTTGGAAAAAGGCGTCGCGTTGAAGTGTGTGAAATGATGCTTTCCAACTACTAGTGTGTCATGAAACGAATTATAAGTGGCGTTGAGACTTGAATCTATGTTTACGACCCGTAAACAACCGATCAATCGAGCGAATATCGTGCCAAAAGGGATCCAACTCTTGTTGGATTTGCCACATTTTGAAACACCCGCACAGTCGACTGCTGTTTACTTTTGGGCTCATACGCGTAAAACCGATTTTCATTACCTGTCTCGATGTCATAGACGTGTTTCATAGCGTATTTTGTTAACATATCTCTCGACCAGTCGATAGGAGCATTTTGTTGAGCTATTGACATTTTTATTAATTATATTTTTTTCAATTTACTAATACGAGTGTTATATTTGTTATTGTGATTTCAATGATACAGTTACATTGCTGTATGTAACAGTAATAGCTGTAATTAAAATCTTGTTTGCCACAATTTATTATTTCTTGTTGTAATTGGATAGCAGAGCTCCCACAGAGTGCTGTGACATTGTGAAGGCCAACTATGCAGTTATGTGGCAGAAAGAAACACATCAACATATAATTATTATAAACATAAGTAAATACGTATATATGTATGTATAATATATATGGATAGATGTACATAAATATAGATATGCATGTACACATATATAAATATATTATATAATATACATACGTACTTTTGTTTATATAAAAGGCATAACATTTTTTTAATTTTCTAGCCTACGTATTAGATTTACATATTTTTATATAAAAATAAATTTTTATTTACACCAACGAAAAAAATCCAGCAATCTACTTGCAAAATTACAATTTACTTACACACATATAATACATATGTATA
>NW_017537267.1:2107442-2122140 GCF_001853355.1 Bactrocera latifrons | reverse complement strand
TTTTTTTTTTTAGTATATTTTTTTATGTATAAAATTTAGTTTTGGTGATTATATGCAAATATGAATGTTGCAATTGCAAAATGTCAATAAGAAGCTTGATGAAAAAGTATAAAATAGCTAATTGAGTTTAAATCAAGTTTCTCTCTGAAATTAACATGACAAAAAGCTGGCAATAGTTTTCAAGTTTTATCCTTTCTTTTTTACTCTTTTGAGTTATTTCCCGTTACTTTTAATACAGTAAGTGCGCTGCTTTGACTAATCAGTGAAAACACTGGATACTTTTTCATTATTCATTATTACTTTATGTATAAATACGCCATTATTTAATGTATAGAATTATAAAGTAATAGCAATTATACTCTGAAAAGGGTATATTCAGCTTGTCATGATATTTGCAACACCCAGAAGAAACGTGATATGCTATAAAATATATCTAATGATAAAATGTATATCTTATAATAAAATGTAAAAAATTGAAATGATCAGCATGACGAGCTGAGTCGATTTAGCTTTCTCCGTCTGTCTACGTATACGCGAACTGGTGTTTCAGATTTTGAGATATCGATCTGAAATTTTGCACAGTTTGTTTTTTTTCCCCAAAAAGCTGCTCATCAGTCGGTATTGCTGATAACGGATCGCTATAGCATATAGCTGCAATACAAACTGAACGATCGGAATCAAGTGCTTGAATGGAAAAACGTTTTGATCCGTTTCACTTTTTGTTGACACTGGTCACAATGTTTCAGGGATTTTTTCAGGTTCTGGTAAACTCCACCGAACTTTCTTACCATTCCTTATGTCCCTTATCTGGGTTTCAACTTAATTTGAAGCATTTTCGTGCTATAAGAGCTTGGTCAAATTTTCGATCAGATATTTTCGAATGTGCGAAGTAAGTAGTCATAAAAGAACAAAAAATAGTAAGACTTTGTTTATATCTTTAAAATTCTTAATTTATTCTTCATCTATAGTATGTTGTCCTTCTCAAAGTAATTCCCCTTGGTCACAATATACTTGTGCCAACGTTTTCTGCAATCTTTGGCATAGCTAAAGTCAATTTCCGGAATAGCTTTCAATGTGCGTAGCGATTCAAGTTTATTGTCTTCAATTGGCCCAAACCGGTTTTCGCGGAGCGATCATTTGAGTTTTCTTAATAGCCTAAAATCACACAGAGCTACATCAGGTGAACATGGTGGTTGCAGCACGACATTGGTAGAAAATTTGGCGAAAAACTCACGAAGAATCAGTGTAGTATACGACGGTGCATTATCGTGGTTCAAAAACCAAGAGTGATTGGTCCATAAAAACGACGAGCAAACGACGCATAACACTCAAATAGTATTCCTTGTTGACAGTTTTGAAGGTCGGAAGGATTTCGGAGTGCACAACATCGCGATAATCGAAAAGAACTGTTAATAAAACTTTGGTTTTTGATCTGCTTTGACGTGTTTTTTTTGGCTTCGGCTCACCATTGCCACAGTAAACGACCGGTTGATCATCTGTTTCCGAGTCGTAAGCATAGATCCAAGACTTATCGCTAGTAATAGCATGTTTCATGACAAAATGGTTTCCACTGCTCTAACGATGCCAGCAAGATCTCTAATTGTTAATCGTCGAATCTCAAGCACCAATTCCTTTATTTTATTGTCGTGTTGATCATCAGTTGATGTTGATGGTCGTCCTGGACGTGGTTCATCGTCAACGGGTTCTCGACCCATTTTGAATAACTTATACCAACCGAAAACAATTGCTCGCGAGAAACAATTATCGCTGAAGGCCTATACCAACATTTTGAATGTTTCGGTCTTACTATTTTTTGCCCACAGTAGTATGTTTCGATAGTCCTCTTTTCTCCTTTAGTTTGAAGTTTTATTTATTTCTCTAATAATATGAGTATGAAAAGGTTCAAAAATTATATTACGTTGATCCTTTTTATTTTTCCTATGACTTCTATGGTATTCCTTACGTCGTCTGGTGTCTGTTCGCTGTGAAAAATTGGTTTTTAGCTCTTTTTTTTTTAGACAAAACTAATAACTCATGTCGATGGCTACTAGTTTTATTAGTCTTCCACTTCTTGTATGTATTTCTGTAACAATTTTCCAAATTAAAAAAAAAAAAAACTGCTCGCTCTCTCTTTCTTGGTTTCTCTTTAATTCTCCGTCAATCTTGAAAAATGGATTAGGAATTCCGTCTTCGTTAAGCATCATACCATCATTTCTCTTTGGGAATACAGTTTTCAGTTCAACTGACTATGTATTAATAATTAAATTTTTAAACACAAAGTTTTTTTTTTTAAATATACTAGCCGAGATCTTCATAGATCAGCCTCCAAACCTATAATTTTTCAGCAACAAGGATTTGTCGTAAATAAAAAAAAAATTATTTGTATGTTTCATAACTAAAAATGGTTTTTAATTTTCAGAAGCCAATTTTGCAACTTTAAAATGGAGATAGATATGTTAGTTGTTCTTTATCTTCCTACTCATTGTTAAGAAAGTATTAGAGGACATTTCTCCTTTTAATTAAAGACATGATACCGCTAAATAATACATCCGAATAATCCGTTGTATGGGAGATTTGAATTATATTTGTTCGATCTCGTGAATTCCGATAAATTATAATTGAAATGACAGTATGGATATGTGTATTAAATTTCGTTAAGACATCTCCAAAATAAAAAGAAAAAAAAAATTATCCTCCCTGTAAGGTAAACTTCGCCTTAAAAATCATTATTAGTTGTTATTAGTTTCTAGTGCAAAGTTGTTTAGACTGATGCGTAGAACATTTTCCATATATGAACCTTTCGACCCGCTCTAATATACTTCCATATTTACATACATATATGTAAGTGATTTCAAATCACATAAAATTCATGCAATCATGTAATTGAAGCTTTACAATGCTTGATTGGCTTTGCGGCACATCAAAAAGTCGCGAAGAATTGTGCGGATGGGTGTGTCTTTAAAGAAAAATTGCAAAAATATACATATCCATACAAAAATATACAATTACATCTATCCCTATATAAACGTCAAAATGCTTACGTCGATTCAAACACTGGGTGTCGGAAAATTTAATACGTTTTATTATTTATTTCTTAGTTTTTATCTAACATGTTGTTAAAATAATGCAGATAATATTAATTTATATGAAAAATATATTTATTTTCCCTGTATTATTGAATCGAATTAAGCAATTGCTTGGAGATTTTTGTTAATTTTAAATTATCACTTTTTTTGTTATCTCTTTTAAATCCGATTTTACAAATAAGGTCCATAATTTATATTTTTACTTTTAAAACTCACAAAATTGGAATTACAAATTTACGATATAATCTATAATTCACAACGTTTTAATTAGTAAATAGACAACGATTTAGGGCGAAACCGTCTCTAGCTATATAGCACATACACATATTGCGTTGACCTTGATAGCTTCAATTGCGAAATATTACACTTTCTTTTGCAAAGTCAATGTCAAATTTAACAAAAAGCTTGCACCACACTGAATTTATGAAGGTGTTTGTACTCTTTATCACCCCATTGCCCAGGCTCCACACCGCACATGCATATATAGCAGTTCAAAGCATTTACCTAATTTGGCGCTTTTATAAGCTTTGTTATGGTTTTATTGTACGATTGTGATTACCCTAATCGTCAGCTGTGAAATAATGCTTACATACATACAAACATATGTATATTCAATTCATTATATGCATAAATGCATGACAACCCTGTTGGGAAGTGCATCGATGAATCGAAAAAAAGTAGTATGATCCCGACTAACCGTCATTATGTGGTAAATACATATGTATATATACTATATAAGTATATACTACAACTTTATTATTTTTATATTTTAAAAACTCCAACTACTTGCCACCACTTCAACACTGCACATCCAATAAATATATATTTGTAAATAATCTATAATCTTCTTTAAAAATACGTTTCGAAAAAATTCTTGTCGATTGAATTCCCTAGTGGCTTTTAAAATTGTACTTGCTAGGCGTTTAGTCGTTTGTTAGAAACCATTTTTGCTGTATCACATTTCAATTAAAATTCTTCATCTCGTTTAAGTGAGTGGCATTGTATGGATTCAACTATCGGTCGTTTTTTATTTGCTGATTCCAATTTCATTATTATGCCAAAGAGCCACATGTTGCTTAGGGGTATTTAGGTTTAATTTGCGAATTGCAGTGAGTGAGATTGAGACATAAGAAGAGTCCCAAATAATAGAAGACTGTGCTCACTTTTCTCAACAATAATATTTATTAATGAAAAAAATGCATTTAAAGATAAAAACTAAACTTATAAGTGAAGTTGACAAACTTTAAACTATTCTAAGAAACACCTGCCAGAGTGGATGGCTTATAGCCACTAGAAATATGCAAGGAATGAAGTATATGTCAGAACAAAAGGTTATTACCTGAATTTATGGTAATTGCGAAAAAACATTTTTTCAATGATTAATATACAATTTCTGCCACCAAGTTAGTAGGAGCTGTTACAATCTACTCTTGCCACGAAGTCTAGCTTTATTGTATATATTTTATTCAATGTTCCTTCAAGATAGTATCCACTTGCTTAGAGAGAAATAGAGAATTTAATTCTTATTTATAAAAGGATTTAAAAAAGATAAAAAAATTTAAATTATTGATATTAAATTAAAATTATTTTTAAAATTTAAGGTTGAAATGAAATGGCAAAAAAACAAAGAAAATGTACATATTTCTAACTAAAAAACTATAATTAAAAGTAATCCCTTTTTCGTCGCGCTTTTATTGTTTAGTGCAATTTGTTTTCGTTAGCGCTGTCGTCCCCTCTCATTTGTTCGTGTAGAACCGATTTTCGCCAGTAGTCTAGTGAACTTTCGTTTGGCTATGAAATGGTATACTAAAAAAACATTTACATACATATTTTCAACTGAAATACTATAATTAAATGTAAATAACTCAAATAGCGTTAAACTAGGTTAAAATTTGTACTAAGGATAGCTTCTAAAAAATACTAGATTTTGAAATAACTCTCAGCCCTAAAGTTTTTATTTCTAATCCGTGCTACTTGTAGTTAAATTTGTCGAATTTCACCACATCCGTTTACCAATATATCCAAAATTGTAGAACGCGAGCTTCACAACATTAAGGATTAAACATATCATATGATTTGCGGATTTAAAATTTTATTTTTAATATTTAAATCCGGTATTTGGGATTCAATTGCCTCTTTATTTGATTTGCAACATTGTTTATAAATTATTTCGAAGGCTTCAAACCGGAGGAAACTTGAATTAATGATAGAAAATGATGTACCTATAACTTTTTCTGGTTCAAACGCATACAATTTCTGATTCAATACTATTGTATACAGTTTAATTATGTCAAATTTTAACAGAATGTGGTAGCTCCGAAGGTTGTTCATTTTTATAATTTTTTTTTAAATTAAATTTACTAAAAAACGCCGTTGAAAAAAGTATACATAATTGAGAAACTCAGTTCAAACTCTGCTGTTCTTGCATGAAGTATAAATCTATTCGGAACTATTTGAATTTTACTACAGTTCTTGAAAAGGTATTTTCACGCGTCGAATATTTTTTGCTGATTATGAAGCAAACATCACGCAATAGTTTGAAACTGCAGTATTTTTTTGATAACTTCATTGTCTCCGTATTGGCTTTCTGACTTTGATAAAGTACAAAGGCGGTATGCAAGTGAATAAAACGATAAGCAGTAGCGAAGTAGATAGAGTGGGCGATTAGTGCGTTGTTTAATATTTTTAAATTCATTTGATAGCTCTGAAACTTGTGTGGGGTTAATAATAGAAAATGTTGTCATAATTACTGTTCAAAATTTTTTAATAGTGTAAATATTTTTATTTAAAAGTTGAAATGTCATCAGGGCTTCTATATTTTACTATAGTATTCGTAGAGTGCACTACTCGAGAAATTTTGCCGACAAGGCTGTATCTCCGAAACTATTACTCGAATCAATTGGAAAATTTAGGTCAATATTCTAGAGATGTTTTAGAATTTAATAAGACATAAAAAAAATAGATATTTTGAAACCCTTCAACTCATGTAACCCCTTAACATATATTTGTTTTGAAGAACGAAAGTTACCGTTTTTTTGGAACACACCTCATATTAATAATAGGTAATATCTGTTTGGTGTTTAATCCAATCAACTGAAGACTTCAAAATATCAGACATTTTCAATATTTATCTCGAGAAAACAGTAATTAGGACAAAGGGGATTACTTGGGGAACGACATAGATTTTTATGAATAAATTAAAAATATTAAAATTATGAAAAGAGTCTTACTATTATTTGCCCACAGTGAAACTAATTGTTTATTGTTTATAATTCATCTTAAACATACTCAGATTGGCAACTGATAATTTCATACTGATTTCATAACTTATTTTAAGTACAGTTATAGGCTTTGTTGGATTTGTAATTTATTCATAAATATTATTTATGAAATTAAGCGTAAAAAATTGTAAGTTTAAATATACATACATATGTACATGTGTGCGTACACAATTCATTAACGAGCCTTGCCGAAATTATTTATCTTGCATACTTATTCTTGTTGTTGCCTCCGACTTCAAAATTGTACGTAAGAAAAATAATACTTTCAGAAAACTTCGTCGGATGAAAAGTGTGAATGAGAAAAATAAATACAAAAATGCAATAAAGAGAGCAAATAATAATTCCACGCAAGCAGCTGAACGCTAAACAATTTAAATATACGAACACACACTGATAAATAAATTTTTGTTTATGGAAATTGTAGCTACGTACGTACATTGTAGCCAGCAGAAACAAATTTCAGGCAGGAGATGCATAAACACTTATATACATCACGCTAATATTTATTGAATCGTCACAAAGTACACACACACATACATACATATACAAGCGAACGCTCCCACAAGTGCTGCTGTCAACCATTCACAGCCCCCCACTACCATATGTGTTTTCTGCTCGCATTAAAGCGGAAAAGCGACAGTGCCATCGTAATGGCAACAACAAATATTGATGAAAAACAAAACAACAAATAAATAATTAAAGCGAAACGCGATGGCAGCATTTTGCGTGGCACTTTCGGTTTATTTAGCTGTGTTAGTGGTGCGGGGGAGGGGCGCAGCATTTCGTTTTTCGCACTCGAGTGAGTTTTCCAATCTAATTTTCCCGTTAGCGTCACAGCTATGAAAGCAAAAAATAAAAGCATAAACAACAAAAAAGAGCAGCGCAATGCGAAATGCAAAAGCCCCAGCAGCCACCAAAGCAAACGCGGCGACCACAACAGTAATAAAAAACGAACAACAACAAATTGCGCTAACTTTGTACACAATAGATAAAAAAGTGGGCGTGTGTGTGTGCATGTGCGTGGAACCAAATGTGGGTGTATGTATGTATAATATGTATTTTCTTATGAATATGTGTATGTATGTTGTATTTTTTATTATTTGTTTCGTTGCTCATCGTGAGATTTTGCCTCCATCGCCACCGCCCGACTAGACGCGCTAGTTCACAATTCGATTTCGATGCTAGCGCATCGCCATAATAACCGCTAAACGTAATCTATACGCAAAATTGTTCAGTCTTTGGGGCATACGCTTACGCCAAGCAAAAGCAGCAATCGTCGCCTCTCTCCTCCGCCCGTCTGTGAATATTACAGCACGAGTATTATACCGGTAGTAATTCTCAAACACTTATCGCTGCTGTCACAATCGCGCGTCACAATCGCGTGTCGCTTATCGATATCGTCATCGCTTGATATTTTTCCCGATTAGATACCTTCCTGCATTAACTCCCGAAAGTCACACGAGCAACGCCCCCTTTTCGTCGCGCGTATAGTGTTTAATAATTTTTCTTCTATTACTCAAGCTCTTTTCCTCTTGCCATTGCACGCGTCGCAGCCCATTTTCGCCAGTAGCCCAAGTGGACCTTCGTTTATCTGTCAGTTTGCCGGCGGCGTTTGGTTATTCTGCAAATCCAAGTGAGTGGAGCAACAAGTGTACGCCGAGTAGCGAGTTCAAACGAGTGCAATTTGATTGATTACCAAAGTGTATGAAAGTACATACCTACATATGTCTATATGTAAGTGTTTGTGTGTGCTTATGTGTATACTATATGTCTGTCGTTGTACTGGTGTTTTATTTGAGTTTCCATGATTAATAACGCCCTTGTGGCTTGCTTAAAATGGGGGAAACCATTCCTGTCAACGAACATAATAAAACAGGAGCCACCAAAGTGTACACAAACAAAGCACAATAGGAAGGTATCGAAAATTTTTAAGTACTTCCAATAAATGTATTAAAATGAGTGAGGTTATGAAATAATGCATACATTGAAAGCAAAGTTTAATTAAAAGCTTTATATTCGATAATTGTCTGATAAATCAGTGAGTTTTCGAGTGTTTAGTTTTGGTTAATAATAAAGTGTACTAGACGTTTTCGGTTCGCCATGTCTCTGCACGCTAGCTTTGCGCGCTGCGATTCTAGCATCAATTGCATATTTTTTCGTTTTACTAGGGGAAAAATTATTTCCAGAATTTGTCGAATACACTTAATTTAGATCCGATAAATAAAATGTCATCACTATTTTTTATGAATTTTTATATATCATACTGTTGCAAACGGTCAGACCAACAAAAAGTCGATAAAATATAAGGAATATTATCGCAAAATCTCAAAACTAGAAGCATTTGCTAATCCACCGCATTTATCCGTATAATTTATATCCGTATAATATAAGCCTTTATCGTTAAAATATCTCCTATAGGGTCATATCTGTCCATAAGCATGTTTGAATGGTCATGGAAGTTTAAGGGGTTACACGTGTTTGGGGGTTTCAAAAGTCGAATATTTTTAAATTCTGCAACAGCTCTAGAATATTGTCTTAAATATTCAAGTTGATCCGAGTAATAGTTTCGAAGACACCGCCTTAAGAACTTATGCGCTATCTGAAAAAAAAAAATCGAAAAATTGATTGTTCCTTTGGATAATAAGATGTCAAAATCTTAAAATGAGCCATTTTATCCTTTATACTCACACATCTAAAAATCTGTATTTAAAGGTCACAGTACTATTTCCACTTTTAAGAATGTCGAAGTTGAACGAAATATCAGATTAAATAAAATTTACCAACTATTTTCAACTTTCCTTAGTCAGTAGTAACGTATCGTTACTATATATATTTTTTTTGTTAAAATTAAGTTACCTTATAGAGCAAGGTAGATAATTTTTGAAAAGAATAATATTATAGTAAAATTAAATCCATCGGAAACGAAAGATAAAATAACAAACATGAAGGGAAACTTAATTTACGGACGATTTGAGGTTCAGAAAAGGAAAGCGTGGTGCCTGGTTGAATTTTTATGGATTAATAAGAATTTGAGTAGATTTCCAGCAAAACTACAATACCTTTAGAACAAAGTTATACAATAATGTTTATGTAATGAAAAGATGTATAACTTTTTATGTAGGCTTTCTTCACATAACCTCAACATATATGGGAAAAATTCCAAAATCCAAGATTTTGGTTTTCGTGTCCAATGAATTTCAATCTACTACGAATTTCTTTCTTTTATTATCATTTGCAAAGGTTCTGGACTCGTATATTAGTTAAGTTTTGATTCTTTTTGAAGAACACTAACTCTTCCGATTGTATCAAAATACGGCTGTAAGTCGAAGTATTCGGATCTTCTATGTTTCTCTACACCTTATTAGAAGAACAAACAGCAATTATTTTCAAAACAAACACTTTTTGATTCTGATCTTTTTTTTTGGTCTCTTTCTATTCTTGAAGTATAAAACAGACCAATAGGCGATCTCATAAATCCAATAAATAATTTATAATAAATCTAGGTGTAAAATAGTCAAATATCTCTTAAAATAAAAATCTAGTTTTGGCGATGTATATGGACGCAGCTGATTTATCTGTTTTTGTTTTTGTTTTTGTGGTAAGTAGTTCCTCTTAGATCGGCGTTTTGATAACTTTCATGTCAATGAAATGTGTAACAATTTGGAAAATCCCATACCTATACATTCATTCCCTTGGAAGTTGGTCGTTATCATTTTTATTCCTATGAATTATATGAAAACCCCGATTTCGGATCTAAGCAAATGATAACAGCTTAGATCGTTTATAAAAAATGTTTATTTATACAAAAAAAAAAAAAAAAAAAAAAAAAAAAAAAAAAAAAAAAAAAAAAAAAAAAAACATGAAACGATTATCGATTATTATATGTACGTATGTATTATTTTTCACTATGAAATGTATGAATTATTGATATATTTATATATTTTTTGTTCTATTTTCAGTACACTTTCAACTAATAGAATAACAAAAGCCTAATAAATAAAATCTGGTAAGAGAAATCATAACAAACAAACGATGAAAAAATAAAAATATATATAAATATATACACAAATATTATATATTGTGAAGCTAAACAAAGTGTGGAAATTATAATATGGTGATTTAAAGAAATACATAAACATACATACATAAAATAACAAAAAAAAAAAGAATCCATAGAAAGAAATCCTTCATATATGTATGTATCCATAATAAGTTAATACAAAACATGTATGTACTTAAGCTGTACTAGAGATGGAAAATATTAATTAATAAAAAAAAGAAATTAATAAATAATTAAAAAAAGGAAAACGTGGAACTGTCGGTGCTAATTACTTTTTCTGTTTTGTTATAATTTATTGCACAAAAAATTAATTTACAGCATTTGGAAGTGAAATTTTATAAGTGTTTAAAATAAATAAATTTGAATGAAAAGTGGTAGAAGAAATAATAAATAAAAGTATAAATTAAAATATTGAGTATAATTTTATTACAAATAAGTGAAAAAGTTCAGAATAAAAAATTAAAATTATAAGAAGATAAGAAATATTGTTAATATTAAGAGTGTGTTTAATCAATAGTAAAAAAATTAAAAATATATTGAAAAATAATTAATTTGTGTGCTAAACTACTACATATATATGTAGATTTATTATCTTTATTAAAATAATATAAAAATGTTATACAAAGTGAAAAAGCGGAAAATTTAAAGCGAAAATTTCAAGTGCGGTTCAAAAGTATTTTTGTGAAGCAGAAAAATTAAGCAAAAGTGTGAAAGTAATAACAAATCAAAAGTGCAATAAAAAATATAAATAAAAATATTCATATCGACATACGAAATTCTAAAAAGAAGTAAAGTTACCAAAAATTGAAGAAAAAAAAAAAAAAATTAAAAAGGAAATTAAACAAAAAAACGCAAACAAAGGTTAGTTCGTAATAACTTTTTAACGATATTTATAATACAACGCAGTTATATTTCTACAAAACCAACGACAACTCCATTTATAACTGTGTTCTTTGGTCTCCGAAAAGCTGGAAGAAAAGGTGAGTTTGGCGGGTAAATAGTAATTTGGTCGACGTAAATTTGACGAAGAGTGTTTTTTGTAAACAAATGTGAACTATAAAATTTTTAGGTTAGGATTTTAGCTTTCAAACACATTTTTTTTAAAAAGCCAGGGGAAATTTTTAGGTTAGAATTTTAGTTTTCAAACAAAAAGGCCATTTTCTTAACAAACAAAGCGTGCGTGTTACAAAAAGAGCGGCAGATTTAATGTGTAATGATTCAATGCAAATAAATGCCTTCAGAAATATAATATTATAAATAACGGTATATCATTATGATTGTAATTTTCAATTTGCATTTTCTGGCTTATTAGTTTTTAAACACATACAAACATTTTAATTTATAAATTATAATTTTTTAATACATTCGTGTATAAACATTTAGAAAAAATGTTGTCTAAAAGAACACCCAACATTTTGTTGGTTTTAACTATTTAAATATTTCGCCAAAATGTATGCTACAAAAGTTGTGCTAGCGATCTCTTTAATGACATGAAAATATTAAAATTTTATTTTCTATTATTCAAAAATCACTCTGTATATTTTTAAAATTTTTTTTCAATATTTAGCGTTTTTGGAAATTAAAAATCATTTGCATAAAAAGTTGAGTTAATTTTCCAAATTAATTTTCGTTTTAAGTAATTTAAGTGATCGCTAGCATAAATTTTGTAGCATACATTTTGGAGCAATTTTCAAATAATTAAAGCCATAAAAAAGCGCATCGATTAGTTAATTTCAACATTCAAAAAAATTGCGAAAATAAGGGATTTTCCGGAGGATCACATTGAGATGATCCCCTAAGTGATTGCTAGCATAACTTCTGTAGCATACATTTTGGCACAATTTCCAAATAATTAAATCCTACAAAGTTTTGGGCCATCTTTAAGATACAATTTTTTCAAAATGTAACTTTTATTTCGCATACAAAATATTTAGAATATTCTGTTTTTTAAAGCAATTTTCAAAACTATATTATTTCCACAAGCTGCTTAGAATTTACTATTCGCTTCTGTATCCGTATATTACGAGTACCAGTTATTCGGTAAAAGTGAAATGTATTCAATAAAATTATGCTCATTATGCTTATTCTCAAAAATTGTGAATGCTTTCCCGTTTCTTTAGCAAAGTAAAAAGTAGCTGATCATATACAAACTTTAGCGCCTAGTGGTATGCTACATATCACATATTTTCTTAGAAAAGTCTTTCATATACTTCATATGTAGATATATAAAAAAATGTTGCTGGTTCGGCTTTACACCTGGGCATTATCAACTTAGTAAAGTTTGAAAAATTGAACCACTCAGTTTGCCTGTTGTCCCTTAAGACCATATCAACATTTGGCATGCATAAACTCCCAGTAAGCCTAAAATATTCTCCCTCTCCGCATAACCAGCAATTCCCGTTAGGCAAATACTAAATTGGTTTCATAACACCGTGAGAATGTTGTGACATAAAAGCCTAAAAATTCAGCTCACTCAAATTGAGCGTTTTACAACACACTCTCGCAGTTAAGCAACGATTCTCGCGCTCAATTTGTAAGAGTGCATATGTAACGGAATACCGGCAACACAGGCAGCTTATGAGAGGAAATATGCGAATAGGGAAATTTTCAAAATTGCCCATTACTCAACACAACACATTTCCCTTGACACAGGGACTATGTGAGCGAGTAGTTCCGCTTGCCTGCTTGCTCTGTGTGCCAGCAATATAGAAATCCATGAAATTATGCAAACAAGTAAATCTGCCGCTCGCGACTCAGCTAGGATGCAGTGCTTATTAAAAAGAGCATTTTACGCAAAAACGCTAGCTAGATAAGAGATGAGTGTTGCATAGGTATGTGTGTGTGTGTGTGTGTATAAAGCAGCCTTGCCTCAAGAGCAGCCACGCCAGCGTTTACAGTCGCAAATCGGAGAGTTACTGCGTTTAAGAAAAAATAAAATGCCACTTGACAAGCAGGAAACAGCGTCTAGGCAACGGCAACTCAACGGCAAACGGCAACAGCGACGCCGCCGACCGCCTGTGCAAAAATTTCAACTGCTTCGTGCAAATTAGTAATACATTCTTCGTCGTTGCGGTGAGGGTTCACATGGAAATGCCCGAGATTCGTGAGATTCGTTATGTGGGAAAAGCAATAAAAAATTGTAGTAAAAAAAAATAATTTAATTAAAATTAAATTAAATACAAAAGCAACAGTAAAGCGCAGCACATTCGGCTGTAAAGTAATGCCAAGTCGGTGCAATAAAGTGTGGAAATTTATGTGAAAAGTGTGGGTGTAGTGGTGCCAATAAATTTACACGCGTTAAAAAATATATTTAAATTAAAAGAAATATAAAAAAATATAAAAAATAAATTTAAAAAAATATAAAAAATAAATAAATAAAAAATTTAGTGTTTATAAAGGAAAATTTCGTCTAAAATTGCAAGCATAAAAGTTCGGTGCTGCGGCCATAGATTTCGGCATTTTGTGTAGCTGCTGATAACTGACCTCATTCAACTTGCCCCAGCGCACACAGCCATGCATACATGCTAATAGCCTGCGATCTACATCTACATGCACACTTACATGCATGTATTGCGCACAGCGGGGAGCGGCAACTGGCGCGTACGTTCAGCATATAAATTACAGGTGAGTTGTAAACATTGATGCCACCATTCTTATATTTATGTGTATAGCGCTTCAAGTGATTTACTTGCCTTACAAATACATATATGCCTACATAAATACATATTCATATGAATATATATAATATGTGGGTGACTTTTCTTAAACTCAACAATTATATAACGCTCATCTGCGTGCGTAGCGCATAGGAGTTTCCTTGTGCTTCACCAAATTTTTCATGAATTACGTGTGGGCAATGCGAAAACTTTGCCCTTTTGCTGTGCGGCGATGGCGTGTCCTTTTGGCCTTCTGCCGCTTCGCTTTCTCATTTGACTGACTTTTATTTGGTTATGTATCTTATTTGTATATTTATCGCTTTATTTGCACATACTTTTCGCACATAACAGTGACGTAGTCTGTTTCGGTTTTTTTATTGTTTTTTTTTTTGGCCTTTCTTTTTACACGCCTTGTTTCGTTTATTGTACACGTGTGTACGCTTTTAACGAATTTTCATCTGTCATTTAGCTAAGCGTAGCGAGATTACGTTATGCCGTTGCTGCACAGTGGGTCATATGTGCTCTTTTTATACTATCGCGACAAAGTTGCTAAATAGAGTATTATAGTTTTGTTCACATAATGGTTGTTTGTAAGTCCTAAAACTAAAAGAGTCA
>NW_017537267.1:2052949-2106877 GCF_001853355.1 Bactrocera latifrons | reverse complement strand
AACCGACTAACAAAAAACGTCAGAAACACTAAATTTTACGGAAGAAATGTCAGAAGGAAGCTGCATCCAGGCTGTTTTTTTAAATTGAAAATGGGCGTGGCGTCGCCTACTTATGGACCAAAAACCATATCTCAGGAAGTATTCTACCGATTTCAATGAAATTCGGTATATACTATTTTCTTAACACCGTGATAACATGTAAGAAATATGGGTGAAATCGGTTCACAACCACGCCTGAAATCTTGATTATCACTTTATCATGCGAGAGTATAAAATGTTCGGTGACACCCGAACTTAGCCCTTCCTTACTTGTTATGATTATGAACAGTAGAAATGAATTTTAGTACGTGATGATTGAAAATAAAATCGTCTAAAATAAATAGTTTTAAATTAAAAATTATTTTAAAAGGTTCTTCTTCTTCCTTAGCATGGACAGCGCTTACACGGTTATAGCCGAGATTACAATAGGCCGTCAGTTTTTCTTCCTTTTCGGTATTTGGCGCTAATTGGAGACTCCAAGTGTAGGTGCTTCTCTTCTTCGGTTTCTCCCGGCGGATGCTGCGTCGAATACTTTCATAGCTGGAGTGTTTTCGTCCTTTCAAAAGACATGACATAGTCTGAGCAGCTGCTGCCTCTTAATTCGCTGAACTATGTTAAGGGCGTACAGCTCATCGTTCTATCGACTGCGGTATTTGGCGCTGCGAATATGCAAAGCCTTCCTCATAACCGTCCTCTTCGAATCATCAGATATTGTCATCGTTCATGCCTCTACACCATGTAGCATTAACCTTTCACCTAATACAGGGGTGGGAATAATACAGAGTGGGCAAAGCACACTTAAATTCCAATCGTCGGGCATGCTTTCTTCCGACCATATTTTACAAAGAAGCTGATGTATGCTCCTTATCAGTTTTTCGCCGCCGTGTTTGAATAGCTCAGCTGGCAATCCATCGACCCCCGCCGCTTTGTTGTTCTTCAGGCGGGTAATTGCTATTCGAACTTTTTCATGGTCGAGCAATGGAACGTCTGCTCCATCGTCATCGATTGGGGAATCGGGTTCGCCTTCTCCTGGCTTTGTACGTTCACTGCTATTCAGTAGGCTGGAGAAGTGTTCCCTCCGTAATTTTAGTACGCACTGGGCGTCT
The DNA here is from genome assembly GCF_001853355.1 of Bactrocera latifrons. Lineage (NCBI taxonomy): Eukaryota > Metazoa > Arthropoda > Insecta > Diptera > Tephritidae > Bactrocera > Bactrocera latifrons. The sequence goes on along the minus strand of NW_017537267.1, from coordinate 2,105,732 downwards.
AGATCACCTCTGGGGGTTCTTCAAGAGTATGCTTTGGTCTTGAAACCTTTCTCAAGCTCTTCGTACTCACGCATTTCGGACACTGTACTTTTTGTCTGCGAATTCGTCTCGTTTCCCTTTTCAACTCCATGTATCTATCCCCTTCCGCACGAGTTGTGATCAATTGTAACGATGCAAGGTAGACAGTCTGTTTTCTCTCCACTACGACACGACACTCCTCTTCGCACCAGCTGTTCTTTTGCCTTTTCCGAAAATCAATGGTTTCGTTTGCAGCTATACGTAAGGAGCTTGAAACGCCTCCCGCCATTCCCCATATACAGAGTTGCTGTTGAGAGCTCTCAGGGAGCAGGAGTGCAAGTCGAGTAGAAAATCGTTCGGATGCCCATTTGGGGATGTTTATTATGGATTCTGCATTTATCGACCATTGTGACAAAGATACCTTTTTCTTTCTTTCCCCACTGTTGAAGTCGCCAAACTCGATTTTAACATCGTGGTGCGGGCAGTTCTTTAGACACATCGTCCTTCTCCTCAGTCGGAGCTTATGAGTGACAGCCATGACTCGGTGACGGAGTCTCTCCCATAACATCATATCACTTATTGAAAATTTTACTTGGTAGTGTGCCCGCCTTATTTGCCGAAAACAGGATTGCGCGGAAGTTCTTGGGGGAAAATATTCGTATATGAACCAAATGTGACAGCATACAGAAAATATTTAATTGATAATTAGGAATTAAAAAAAAATACATGTTTTATGGGATTATACATTTGTTTTTAGTTTTAATCCGGAATTTGGGATTTGAAGATTTTTTAGTTGTATGAGACATTTTCATAAATTTTTTAAAAACTTTGATTGAAATTAATGAACCTGATAAATATTGTATTTATTTTAATACTTAAGAATTATCAGATAAATTACCACTGCAAGAATTATAATCACGCATGATCACGAAATTACACACAGTGCTTGGCAGTTGTCGCCTGTAGTTGTGTTGCCTGGCAACATTATCACGTATACGTAGTGTAGGGCCAGCTCATGCGACGTATGAACACACGAGCAAGAGCACAATTGTGTTTGTGTGTGTGTGCTTGCCTTTGCGTGTTTGCCTTTCACAACATTTTAGCTTATACCGCATGTGTGTGCGTGTGTGCTCCGCTGCCGTTTATATTCTTTAAAGTCTCTCTTCGTCTTTCGTCCTCTATGAGCCCTGTGTGTCATTTCTTCGTTTGTTTACATGCACAAATTTATGCTGAGTCTTCCGTGTCATTCATTTTGTGCTTTTGTCATACACAGTAATATAACCGAGGCTTAGAACAATTTCACCGTTATAAATGTTTTGCTGCTTTTGTGTGGTTTGTTACCGCAGCGGTTTAAACTATGTGTACGTTTGTATGTATGTTCTTTTGAGTAGCAAAAATGCTTTTGTTGATATAAAATTTTTATTTTGTTGCTAACAGCTCATTTTCATATTCTTTTCTTCTTTCTTTCTTTTTACTTGTTTGTCTTCTTTTTCGTTTATTCGTCTCCTTTTTACACTTCACATTTTCTTTTGCTTAATGTCAGGTCTTCTTTTGTACTCTCTACAATGGATTAAATGAAAGAGAAAATTTCCTTTGCCCCATTCTCGGTAAGATGCCCTTTTTGTGCGCTGACTTTCGGTTCTTACCGACTTTGGGGGTGTTATGTGATGTACCTTTTTCGTTGTTGTTGCCGGTTGATTTGCATTAGCACAGTCTTTGTGCTTTTGGGTAACCAATTGTGAATGCTGGAAAGATTTTCAGACGGATTTTATATGTTTCATTCAAAATTGGCCTAAGCAAACTTGATATGCATATTTGCTGTTAGTTCAAAAAATGTTTAATTTTCAAATCTTAATCAGAACTTGTTATCTTTACAAATATTAGAAGTTGTTCACTAAATATTTCTTCAGTAATATTTAACCAGTGAGAGAAAATAGAGAACATAAATCCTGCATAGTACACGGTGATCTATACTTATAACATCTACTGTCAGGTATTAGTGGGCCATGCCAAGTCCTACTTCGCAATATTAGTTAATCCCCTTTCTAAGTTAAGTTAATAGTATTCCTTTTCTAAGATCCTTATCTAGTTTAGTTCTAAGTATCGAATCACCTTTTATGAGACTTACCTTGTCTTCATCCTTAAAGTATTTGTCGAAAACTTTTCTCTTCACGAACAAAAAACACGATAATAATACGAAAGCCCCTTCATATTAGTGTAATTATAAGGTTAAGTTATGTAGTCTGGTAGGCCAATCAGCCACGCATAGAGTCGGTTTGGTCCTTTGCGATACTGGATGAAGCTCAGTTACTAGGTACATTGCGAGTAGTCATTCTTTAGGTTGCCTGCGTCTGATGCGAATTTTAACAGACTCTGTGGCCTCACTATCGACACATCCTCAAGTCTATCATATCGTGGGAACCCCAGATGCTTACATCGTTGTCTTGCCAATACGGGACAAGTCCCTGGTGCCTTGCTCTAGACATTTCCTGCAGTCTTCTCGATCTGTAGTGGAATTATTAGTTTTAAACATGTTTAGCTTCAAGATTCTGGTACTTATTTCTTTAAACCATTTTCCTTTTTAAGCTTAAAGCGCCGAAAAGTATGCTGCGTATGACTTATTGAGGTAACAGTTTTCTTATAACTCTAAATAGTCGAGTTTTTGATGAATTTAAGTTCATCTACTAAGAAAATTAGTATTTTCAGCAATACACCATTGAAACTAGTAAAACTTGTTTTAAAAACCCGGCTTTTATTATTATATCGACTACAGCGTCATCTAGCGACTTTTCCACAAATTTTAGTATGGAAAATATTAGAACTGTTGAATGATCACACCATGAACAATAACACTGGTATAAAAAGATTTTGTTGCTATAGATATAAGACTGATTTTGTATATGTTTGATCCTACAGTTCATGAAACTTCAATGGTTTCGTAAGATTTGATCTCGTTCATTTTTAATCCTTCTTTTAATTTTCAGTACAAAAGTCAGAAATCATGAAATAAAATTACGGATTTATTTGTAATGTCAGTTTTGTTTTGAAAAAATAAGGCTACGCTAAAGTAAGCAGGGAAAAAATTATCGAAAATATATATTATACTTCAATAAATCGCCTTTCATAAGCATTTCTTTTATAATTATCCAAGGGGATAAGAAATTATTTTAAAGATCAGCAGTTATTATCAAGCGGGTAATATCTTTTTAAGGATCAGCAGTAATCTGTCATCATATGACGATCTCAAAAACCTTGATACCATTCATCCATGTCCTTTCTATCCTGATTGAACCGCTCTCTCTCTATTCCTCACAATAATGTTCATAATTATCTAGCATATTTTGCATAATTTCTCCATTATTTGGTGCTCTATGTTACATAGGAATTTTTCGACTATCAACACAAAACTTTTCCACGAACAGTCATAACTTTGCTAAAATCTGTATTTTTCAATAATTACAGCAATAAGGGCAGTGATCAATAATCATTGATTAATTACTAATGACTAATGACAACTGACTACTGACTAATGACAAATGACTACTGACTAATGATAATTGACAGTTGACTAATCTTTAAATGATTTTTAAAATCATCCAGGAAAAAAGTTAGATTATTTTTGGAACAATATCAACCAATACAAAAATATTTTGACACTTTATGACTCTTGTATTAAGGCTATTTTTAGTTAGTTCAATGACTTTATTTATCAAGTTCCTTTTCACTAGAGAATTCATATTTGCATTCTTACTTAAAATAGAAAAAATCTTTCTACTGATTTCCTTCAGTAAATGTCATTTAATTTGAATTACTAAATATATCCCAGTTAATCTTCTTCAAAGGTACTCCGCTGCCAGTGAGGTCATTGTACTTAAAGAGATATTTGCTATGCTGAAAATATTTTACTATCCTTTGCAACGTATACGCTCACGCTCCTGACGCTATTGTGCCCGAAAATAAAGTAAACATAGACTCAACAGGGCATAACAGGGTCAGAGATAGAATTGTAACAAATCCAAATTATAAGCAGTAAAGTGAGCATAGAATCTGTCGAAATTCGCTTCTACTGTCACAAAGTGAAAGAAGTCTAGGCATACAACTCTTGAAATGTGTCCTTATTCTCCAATTGGAAACGTTATGAAAAAGGAGACCAATAAATGTTAAAGAGCAGAGCTAGAAAGAGCGAGCGCCTAACAAGCAAGAGCACAAGAAATGTTAAAGACACAGTTCTCCCCAACTAACAGCTGAGTACTGTTTGAGTTGACGCACTAGAAAAGCGGAAATTGAGCATATGCTGGGAGTAAAGTGAGAATTTTACAAACATTTGATGTTGTATAAAGGATTTTATTGAGTGTAAGCGATTTTAGGACTCCGTTAGCGTGGGTGGAGACAGTGTTAGAGAGTAAAAGAGATTGGGAAATAATGAGATTTGTTTTACTGTTATGTGTAATTGTTGCTTTTGTAGACGCTATTTTGTGGCATTTGCCTAAATCCACATATAGAAATATCGAAAGTTGTGTCTTTGAATTTGGCAAAGTCTTTTGTAAGCATAGTAAAATTCACACATCAGAATATCTAAAGTTGTATCCTTGAAATTGGGAAAACTATTTCATACACAATAACATTCATTGAGCACTAAATTCGATCCGGATAGAATGTGTCATCGATTTTCACGAATTCCAAAACACTCCTTGGCGTCATCATCAGGTATCTTTCACTTTTTGCATACTTTTTGCCATTTCTCATTGATTGATGGCAAGACCATGATCCTACCTCCCAGTTTGTTACGACGTTCGTACACGGTACTCAGGAACTTTCTTTAGACCATAAGCGCTACAGCGTCTGCATAGGCAATGCACACAGCAGTCACGATTTTCAAGTTTTTTAAGCTGGTCATTAACATTAAGAGGAGGCAGAACTCCACCCTGTGCGGTTCCGCTACTCAGATTTCGTCGAGCACTTGCGTTTCTCCCGTTAATTCAACCCCAAGATCGTTCAGAGCAGTTACGCTGTTTCTCAATATCAAGGAAGGCCCCAACGAATTCCGAATTCCTTAACCTTAATGGCATAAGCCGTGACACGATATTACGCAGTATCCACTGACTTATCTTTATAATAATCATGTTTCACTCCTTATGTTGGAATGTGCCTCCTTATGTACCAGTCCATCACTTTCCAAAATTTTTAATAAGATGGAGGAGAGGCTGATGAGCCAGAAGTCCTTGGCCATAACGTGGGAGCCACTGGCATCCTTCGGGATGAACGTATCTCTGGCTCGTCTCTAAACACTGGGTGCTAAGTTCTTAATAACGATTACTTGTCTAATCTCAACTAGTTAGCTAAAGGCGGACTGAAAAACGAAACGTGATTCATTTAACATCACTAGAAAGAAAGCTCGTTGTTGTCTGGTTTGGCTTAATTGACTTCAAAACTCATTCTTTTTGTGGTGATTATTTGATGTCAGAAACTATCTTTTGACAGGAAATGCTTGCATATCGAACAGTTTATACCAGCAAGTTTCTGAGTTTGCCCCTGAGTTTCCATATAAGAAATTTTTTTTCAATTCCGAAACTTCACCACGACGAGATTAATGGCTTTCGTTTGTACATATATCAAAGGTGCTCGTGCCTTCGTATGAGGATCTTTCAAAGTTCAGTGACTCAGCAGTTTAATGCTTTAGTAGTCGATTCGATCAACAATCATCGTTATAACGTTATAACGATGCCGGTCCAGGGTTAAAATGAGAGAGTTTGAGTATCTGTTGATTAAGTCTTATAAAATTCTTGGAGCACAGAAGTATACTTCGTAGTGAAGCTACAACACGGTTGACATTGGACAGAGTTCATCGCTTTGCTGTTACTGATTTAATCTATCTGAATTCAAAATTTAATGCGCTTATTAAAAAGGTATCATAATTTCTGCGTCAAATAGGATATCAAATGCAATTTTAATTCATATCAAAAGTGTGTGTCAATATTTATATAATTTCTGATGAATATTTCTATAATAACCTCGCATAAAATACCACTTTCATATTTAAAAACAATATTTCATGTAAATCTAGTTATTATTCTCAATAATTTTTACTGATTGCTCAAAGCTGAAACGTGCACACACATTTACAGGAGCACTTTCATATATACATAAGTGACTGAAAATAGGTCAGTCCAATTAATACCATAAATATGAGTTTATTTGTTGCAGATAATTTGCAAATATTCCCGCCATTTTCTGATATTTCCATAAAATACTTCACCAGTCTCTAAATACATACAAACATATCTATACGTCACATATTTTCTCAAACACATAAATCAAACACCCAACACACTTCCATAAAATCACGCACAAATGAGCAGGCATAAAGCCGCACCTACCAACAATGCGAGTCGGAGCACATGTTTCCGACTAATACTTTGCATACTCAAAGATACGAATGAAACGGCAAAATGAATTGCAGTCACCACAAAAATGTCATAAAAATGCTGATCTCACAGCATTCAACAATTTTTACAATTCATAAATGTTTACATGCACAGAGCAACTACACACAGCCGCACGCATATACTTACATACTTACAGCATAATCAGTTGTCAGGTTTGCTGAGGCCTCCTATTTCTTATCCCCTCGCAAGCCGAAAATATTTACACACACACATTCTCACACGCGCGTTGCCGAGCAGAAAGCAAACAAATCCTACTGTGGCCAGTATAAATTCCGACTAATTTGAATCGCTATACGGCCGCATTATTATGATGCACAGTGTCGTGTGCCCGTGTGCTGGACGAGGGGGGCGGAGAAGCTGCAGCAATGTGTGTTTATTTAAGCAAATTTCAGTGCAGGTCAGTTTTCGTGGGAGATTTGGGGGAATTGGTGACCCAAATATTTGCTTTAGTAATCTTGTGGTTTTCTTTTTAATGACTGCTTCATCGAACAGTACTGATTTCATGAAGCAGTACAAACTTTGTTGGTAAATTAAATTTAGGCTAGGCAGTAACTGATCCATTATATTGTATTTCAATTGTATATTATATAATCATACTTAAATTAATAGTCTTGTTAATACATTTCTGAGTAAGTACGTTGGGAATATCAGTCATTGGTCGTCTTAGCTGTAAGGCTTGAAAATGGTACAATTTCCAGGCTACATATCCACTTATTCAGGTCGTTTTATTTTCCATCAATGAAATAACTAAATATTGAACGATAATATAACAGGATCTGCGAATTCTCTGCCGATCTTTAGGGTAAAAAATGAATAAAATATTGCGTTCCAAGCGCTTAAAGAAGGAAACCCTTGGAAATTGTATTCATACCGCAAGAATTTTTATTTTTGAAGTTCACAAGATGAGAAGGTCGAGCGGATGCAGGCGATCTAAAACTGCAAAGAGGTGCTTAGTGTAAGGAGCTGTGCAAGGGTCACTCTCGATTCTAGCGGCAACTCGAGCTCATCGTATGTAATGGGTGGTGATTTGGCTCAAAGTACGCCATTCACTGAGTGGGAGCCGGTGAAGGTGTTTCTGCCTACACAGTGAATGGTAGTCAGTGCATGTTTGAAGTTTGCTGCGTTCTAAGTCTGGTCGGCGTATTGTTTTATGTCTTCGACGTAATTGAGGAAGGATCTCTTTATGCTCCTGAAAGGCGGTTCCGCTATAAGCAGGTGACTGCAGTAATGATTTCTACGAAAGCATCCCATCAGAAGTTGCTTGGAGAGCAGCTCATTATGCTCCTTAACTGGGAGTATGCGGTCCTCACTTATTTTCGTTAGGAGATATCAACAGGCATCCCGTTGTAGTCCGGAGTTCAGTGCTCTGACGGAGAAGCCTCCGTATACTTTTCACTGCATCCAGGCGATTATATTGGTGCGGCATAGTTAGGGACTGGCCGGCCGATTGCCGTGTGTGTTGCCGACAATATTATGGTTCTTTGCGCGTTAGCGAGCCAAAAGATTAAATCGAATATTTTGAGCTGTATAAATGTTATGGTTAAATTTCCTCAAAGCAACCCAACCTAACCTCTTAACCAGAAGCTACTGGATCCCTTACAACTTTCATATGCACTTCAAATGTAGTAAAATATTCCACGATTCATTTGAATTCCAACGCCCTAAAAAAGCAGCAGAAAAGACATTCCGCGCAGATGCTGCATTTGGCGCGCTCATTCCGTGAACGAAAAACGGTAAACTTTTTATCTGCCACACAAAATAGAACACCATGCAGTCCATTTGAGATTTGGCTTTGCCGCCTTAGACGCGCGTATCTTTTGTTTTACTGCGCTTTCAAATGATTTCATGCGCTTCCTTGTTCCTCATACTCCCGCCTAGCTCATCCGGCACGCACAAGCGCTTGTCATTTCCGCATACTGTGCCCTGATTTCGCCGTCTGCACGCTCCGGCTCATAACAATTCATATAAGACGTAATAACCATAAGTATAATAATAAAGCTGTAGGAAGGAAGGAAGATGAGCAAATTCACGAATAATGGCGCAAAAAGAGGTTGATAAAATGCACACACACGCATTCGCGTATAACGGCGAAATTTGACAAAGGCGAAGCGAAATGAATGCGTACCGGCGCATAATGGCTGCGGCATTAAAATGTCAAGAAATTCCGCGAATTTTCATTCTCATTAACTTCGCCAAAATAATCAAAGCGCGTTGAGTGATTTATGTTGCTGCTTTACTTTGCTTTTTTTTTGCTGTATTTCATGGGTATGACGTGTAAGAATTTCACATTTTTAGTAATTTCGAGCATTTCATTGTTTGCTTTTGCTGTTGTCACAGGTGTGAGCTTCCATTTGTGTGTCGCACGATTTTACTGCGGCTTCCTCTTCTTTCATACTTTCATATATATGTTTTATCGCCTTCGTTTTTTACATACTCTGCCGAAATTAAATATTGATTTTCCATTCGCTTCCCAAGCGCCGCCTTACAAATGTCACGCTCCCGGCCTGCTGGCATATTGGCTTGCTTAAGTAGATAGCAATGAAGAAGCTTAAGTAAATATGCGCACGCACGTGCATTTTCGCTATTTCCACTGCTACTTCCACCTGTGTTACAGGTCCACGCTTTGCGTGTTTCTTTCTTTTGGAGGTAGGAAACCAACATATGTCACATGTCTATTTTTACAATTTTGATTGCCTGAATTACACAATACATCTGTTGACTTACATAAAGTATCGCAGTGCAGTGTGTTGGATCTTACAATGAGCTAGTTGCGTTATTTTCGGCTCTTCGATTCGAGAGTGGAAGACGTAAATTTCACAGCCTCGAGCATGCTGAAGAAGAAATGCAACATGTGAGAAAAGTAAATTCCTGAACCATAATTTCTGAGTACTCACACTTTTTGAAACAAAGTTTTTGGTTCGTTCCTTTCTCTAAAACAAAGTAGTCAAACGACAGAGTTTGAACTCTAGAATTGACGCGTGATTTTCTAAATCGTATCTTTCAGGGGAAACACCACTTTGCTGCTGCTCACTTAGAAGTCGCCGCGCGTGCTTATCCCTTCAAATGTTACTATAATAAATTTTTATAGAATTTGACTTCTAACGCCTTGGAATACTGTCTTCCAAAAATTATCTAACACATTCCTTTGCAATTTCAAATGTTTAGCTAAAAATTACCTAATACATCTTAATGCTAAGTAAATAAATAATCTATATTATATTCCGAGCAGAGGTCATTGCTATAAGTCAGTGCTTAGAGATCAACTTTTAACACAAATATCGCAATGAACGTATAGTTATGCTTAGTGACAATTAAGAGGCATTAAAAGCTAGACTGTTTAATCAGATCGTAAGTACATCAGTGTGCCCGGTCACAAAGGTATAATTATGGAATGAACTGGCTGATCAGCACACCCGCAGCATCCAACAACATGGTAGGACCCGAATCGTTCATTGTGGTTGGTCTCCATACCATAAAGTATCTGCTCCGCAACGATAAAAGAGTAGGTACGGAGAAGTATTGGCAACAACTTCATGGCATGCGCCATGCCAAGCTGCTAATGAGTGGTTACAACCTTAAAAGGTTTAAATATGTATGTTATTAAATTCTCAAGGCTTAAAATCAAGCTACTTGTCGCCATCTACTACATTGGAATTTATCAATGGGCTGGGGCTAGGTGAAGCGCTGGGGCTTACGAGAGGGTACACTAGATCATCGGTTGGGGTGAAATCCTCATTTATTTATATGTGATCTGATCTACAAAAAGGGAGCTAACGTGCGAAAACTAGTTTATGACTTTTTGGTTTCTATCACGTGAAAAAGCATCTCATCTTCCATCCGAATCAACTAAGATTTTTTGAAACCTAAGCTCCCTTTCCGTAGACCAGGTCACATATAATCTAATCTAAATAAATAGTTTATATAATATATTTTACAGCTTCTTTAAAACTTTATGTTTCAATGAAAACTTCTATATCTCGAAATGTTTTTGTGGATAATGGTAATTCGAGTGAGCGAAGTACAACTGTATTATTGTGCATAACAGTCAGTTATTCTCTAAAGTATGGTCGAGATATTTGTAAAAGTTTAAAAGTTGCGTTCGTCAAATATAATGAAGTTCTTAAAAGCTACTTAAAGCCATAAGTTAATAATTAAATGCTTTAAAGTCAAAAAATTTTACATTCGAGATGACGTAAGACATATTTATAGGAGCCGGTTTCAAATTTGGAAGATGGGCGTGGCAAAAAATAAGGTATATTTTCAATATAACACAATTTCGTCTGATTTTTGGCAGAAATAGTGTCCTTAATGTAAATTGCTGATATCGGAATATAACTTTTAAATAATCTAGATGCCAATTATGGGGACTCTAGTGCGTATGCGTGACCTTTTTTTGTCCAAATGACAGTCAATCTGTAAAGTGTTTCTTTGATAATACTTTCAACAAGGTTGAATCGAATTAATACTTCCTGTTACTGTCATACTTGTGTACCCAATCACATCAACTCAATATATTAGTTATTATGTTACAGATTGTGACAAAAACGCATTTAGAAATTGTAATTAAATTCATTTAAAAAAAATGTACTTTGCTATGTTGGTAGGACTGAATCGTCAGGCAATTTCTAAGGAGATGACAAGAGGTCTCGACATCTATTGCGTGTCCGTTCAAATGATTTTGGTGGTATCGAGCCACGATTGTGACCGAATTTAAAGCCAAAAACGCAATGAATACCATCGATGAACCACCGCATTGACCAGATTTGGTTCCGTGTGAAACTGAAATTACCGCTACATGGAACCCACTTTCAGTCTGTCGAAGGGATAACATAAAATTCGCCGTAGGACTGAAGGCCGTCCCAAAAAGTACTTATGAAAAGTGTTTCAAAGATTGGAAAAAATGCATTACTTTGAAGGCGACATAATAAATATTGATGAATAATTAAATATTTTGCGTTTTATATAAATTTTCCGGTTAATTTTTGTTCACAAAAAGATATATAGTGATCCACTTTTTCTTTACTAAAAGTTAATTATTCGATTTTTGGTTATGTATTGTTCAAAAGATACTTCTGAAAATAAATTAGTCTATTAATTTCATTTCAAACAAATTGCAAAAACCAGGAAATTTTGAAATAAATATTTTCCCTGGAAAGCAATTACTGAATTCGATTTAGTTCAAGAAACAATTAACTTAAATTTCAATTTTTAATTGCGTATTCACCAACCTACATCGAAGATAGCGGCATTTTGATTACGTGTTCCGTACATATGTTTCGCTGTAGTTCACACATATGCAGGGAACTTCTATGTAGAAAAGCTTCAGTTGTTGTTGTCCTTTCCCTTTTAACTTTAATTCTAGCATTTTTGCTGCTCACTCGAAAGGTAGTCGTTTGCCGCCTAATTGTTACTTGCTAACTAAATAAGCAAATAAAGATGATGACGACGATGATAATTCCACTGATTGCATGACGTTAGCTGCTGTATATGTATGTGCGTAGTTGCCGTGACTTGCCTGTCTTCATTCGGCCACTTGGAATGCAATTTCCTGCTAAAAGTCGTGCAGATCCTCAACTGCTTCACCACAAGCTCTTGCACCTGCTATCTAGTCTGTGTAGCAGTTTACTTAGTTTGGCTATAGAGCGGTTTTAACGTCATAGATATACATATGCTCGACCTACAACGTGAAATTGCATGTAAGTGGGCAGTTAAATGTTAGTCTTATTTCAATGTTTCTTCTTTCTACATTTCTTCTACTATTCAACTATGCAAATATGTGTATATTAGTTGGTTTGTGTATGTGTATGTGAATATATTATATAAAGCATAGTGTATCAAGATAAGGCGCCAGGTAATTTTGTGCCACGGGTCGTATACGTAATGTGAGGTGAATTATGTATCTACATACACTGAAAAAAAAAAGGTTTTTTTGCAATTGATTTCTGTATTTTTAACTTTTCTTTTTAATTTAATCTTCTGCTTAGGGTACTGAGTAACACTGAAAAAAATTTTATTTATTTATTATTTATTTTTTTAAAATGCTTGTTTATCTTTTTTTGCATATTAATTTTTTTAATTACAGCCAATTTTTGTGAATTTTGTTTGACATTTTTTCCACATAATTTTTATTTTTTTCTTATACTGTTTATCCTTTTAATTATTAATTATATTATATTTCTTAATTACATTTATTTTTGTTAAATTTAATGTGAAAATTTTTAATTTTTGTTTTTTTCATAAAAATATTTCGTTCAGTGTACTGAGTAAAAATAGTGCTACTGTACAGAAATGTGCCCATAATTGCACGAAAATAATACCAAGTTATATTTAAAATTACATATACACTTGCACATCTGTCTAGTCTGCCCTCATTGAGCGTACACCTCTGTTTGTCTGCCTGTCGCTCTGGCTGTCTGGCTCTCTGTGTGTCTACCTCCTACTTTAGGCGCTCAGCATAGTCCTCGCCAACTATTCAGACGACCTTATTGTACTTGAGTGCACTTTACACATACATACACATACACATATACATATCTACTTAAATGTTTTTGTAACCAAAAAGGGACGATATACATTTTAAGCCCTGTTGTGGAATATCTGTGTGTACTCTTAAAGCTTTTTATTCCACATTTGTCTGCGGTTGGCGTCATTGTGCGCTTAGAACATATTGTTCGTTTCATTTGTCTGCGCTAAATTCAATTTGAATTCACGTCTCGCCCAGCAGCTGCTTACCAACATATTCTGCGGTCTCCTGTTGTTGTTGCTTTTTTGTTTTTAACATCTGCTTATGCTTTAACTGGCGCGCTTTCAATTGCATCACTTGTAATTTGATATATTAAGTATGTAATATTATCTAGCTGGAATTTGAAAGAAAATAAATTAATGGTGTGTCGTCTACAATAAATTCTGTGATTCGATAGGTGGCTCAATGTACATTATTTTAACTGCTTTTGAATAGCCAAATTCGTAAAATTCATAAACAGCAATTAACATGCATGCGTAAGCTGTATGATGTGACAGTGCGTATGAGTAACCCAATACTCATTGAATTCAAGTTGTATTATTTATACTGTTATGTGTTAGTATTAAATAACCGTCTCTAAAACAATCCACCAAGCCTCCCACGAAAAGATTTGAAGATATTAATGCGATGTGACAACTTAACTTCAAACATGGCCTTACCTGATTTAGTTCATAACAAAAAAAAACGTTAACTTCGATCCTTTACTGATATCTTTTGTCTAGCAACTAAATGCAATAATACAAAAATATCAATTTTGAAGCTCTTTATCTTATATCTCTTTTGTTCGGTCAGTTTTAATGGCAGCTATATGCTATATTAGTTCGATCTGAATAACTTGGTAGGAGATTGAGTGCTGCCTTGGACAATTAGTGAAGATAATTTCTCACAATTAGAATGTTTTCTCTAAAAAGAACTTGAAATTGATCGTTTAACGACTAGTTCGGTGTATATAAAAGTTAAGGTATAGGGAAAAATGGTTGTAAGTCAATAGAAGTACAGTAAAACAACTACTTTTGCATTTCTAATAAAATAAAAGAGTGTGTTTTTTTAAATATAAATATAATTATTTTTTAATATAAATATTCAAGCCTATTAAATCAGATATGAAAGTATTTAAAGTATTATTTCGTTCGAAAACTCTATGTATGTCTGCAAGTGGATTTAATTAAAAACAAAAATATTTCTTCTCCTCTTTGTTATAAATTGTCATAATAGATCATTGATATTGATATTTTATTTATATAATTAAGTATCATGTGTTGAGTAAAATAAGTGTAGAATTTCATTTGAAAAGCGAACTGATTTTGAAAATACCGAGAAAACAATGATTAACCTTGAGGGATTATGTCTAGTTGCAAGGTATAAAAAATACATGAAAGATTTATTTCCAGGATGCATAGCTTAAATAAAATATTGCAAATTTTTTCTCCAAAATGGTTCTTTTTAAAAATTCCATTTTTTTTCGATAGAATGCTCGCTCCTAAATACTTCGAAAAAGGAAGTTTTTCCGTCGTCTTCCTTCGAAAAACTACAACTCATTACATCAAATAATATAATTTTGTTATACTACTATGAACAAGTTGTTTAATGTCAATTTCTAGAATAGCTCCCAATACGCCTGGAGATTCACGTTTAATGTCTTCAGTTGACTTCCGGTTTCCCCGTTCGTCGTTTAGATCGTTAGAATTTACTGATTAGACAGAAGTCACACGGAGTTAATCAGGCAAATACGGTGAGTGCGGCACGATATTGGTTAAAAATTCACAAGGCATAAATGCAGTATGCGATAGTGCATTGTTGTTATATGGTATCCCTAGTATACAGTTTGGTCGGTCAGACGGAATTCGGGGTGCACCACACTTCGATAATCGAAGAAAACTTTCATCATAAATTGATTTTTGACCTGCTTTGATGTGTTTTTTCAGCTTTGGCTCAACTTTGCCACGATATTCGCCGAATTATCATGTATTTCCGGGTCGTAAGCATAGATCCAAGACTCATAGCCAGTAATAATACGTTTCATGATATCCTGGTAGTCGGAAAAAATTGTTTTACAGACGTGAACGCGGCTCTGTTTTTCGCAAAAATTTACTGATTTCGCAACCAACCGTACCTCTACTTTTCTTAGGCTTTTTTAAAAATATTTTTCACTGATCTTTCCGAATAATTTTACTCCTCATCGAAAAATCACTTTATGTACTTCAGAGAGTATACTAAACACAAATGATTAATTTGATATGACATTTGGCGCAGATGTCACTGACAGTCATATCAAACTAGAAATAACAAGTAAGGAAGGGCTAAGTTCGGGTGTCACCGAACATTTTATACTCTCGCATGATAAAGTGATAATCGAGATTTCAGGCGTGGTGTGAACCGATTTCACCCATATTTGGTACATGTCATCACGGTGTTAAGAAAATAGTATATACCGAATTTCATTGAAATCGGTTGAGTACTTCCTGAGATATGGTTTTTGGTCCATAAGTGGATGCAGCTACCTTCTGGCATTTCTTCCGTAAAATTTAGTGTTTCTGACGTTTTATGTTAGTCGGTTAACACACTTTTAGTGATTTTCAACATAACTTTTGTATGGGAGGTGGGCGTGGTTATTGTCCGACTTCTTCCATTTTTGAACTGTATATGGAAATGCCTAAAAGAAACGACTCTATACAGTTTGGTTGACATAGCTATAGTAGTTTTCGAGATATGTACAAAAAAGTTAGTAGGGGCCACTTTTCCAAAAAAAATTACGTCCAAATATGCCCCTCCCTAGTGCGATCGTTTGTGGCAAATTTCATTTTAATATCTTTATTTACGGCTTAGTTATGACATTTTATAGGTTTTCGGTTTCCGCCATTTTGTGGGCGTGGCAGTGGGCCGATTTTGCCCATCTTCGAACTTAACCTTCTTATGGAGCCAAGAAATACGTGTACCAAGTTTCATCATGATATCTCAATTTTTACTCAAGTTGCAGCTTGCACGGACGGACGGACAGACGGACGGACGGACAGACAGATATCCGGATTTCGACTCTACTCGTCACCCTGATGACTTTGGTATATATAACCCTATATCTGACTCTTTTAGTTTTAGGACTTACAAACAACCGTTATGTGAACAAAACTATAATACTCTCTTTAGCAAATTTGTTGCGAGAGTATAAAAACAGTTTGACGAATGAGTTTTCGAGCGAAACTTAAATTAAAAAGTTTGACCAATTTTTTGTAGAGGTGGTCGATAAAATCGCTGAATTGGTGGAAAGAGACCGGCATAGTAGCAGCCGTAGCATCGGTCAAGAGCTGGGCATGAATCATCAAAAAAAAATTTTATGAACAATTGAAAATTCAATAAAAATACCGCAAGACTTTTTTGACAGTCTAATATTTGCCTAAGCTCTTTTTTTCTTGCTAATAATTTACACTAAGTGAAAAAGTAATACAAGATGTTTCAGCTAGTCCAATAGTGGAATGAAATATCTTTTAAACATCTTACTCTGCAAGACAGTTGGGAATCTTTTAGTAAGTGAATGCAGTACTGTTGAAAGTGTTTCAAACGTTGACAGAAGCATACACAGAAATATAATTATAATTGTGGTAGTTGAATAATAAGTTTTCTACTACTAAATAAAAATAGCATATTTCGTAGCCATAAGTTTGACCCTTAATATCTGGAATGAGATAGCGCCTTTAAAATTGGGACGATATCCTTTGTAGGGAGACCTAACCTTCCAAAAGCACATGTATAAATCGCTTCGACAGGTATGTCTTAAAAAAAAAATTATATAAATTGGTTTATGAGCGAAATTTTGCTACTGATATCAAAAATGGCGTTTTGAGCTCTTTGCCAGCCGAAGTATTCATTTATAAGTGGTTTTCAAATTCTTTACAGCTCTTATTAGCATTGAAGGACTTCCAAAGAAGACTGCTAAGCACCATACAAACACAGGAAATATTTTTTTTGACTGAAAGTCAAGGTTGGTTAAGCTAGTCTAAAGTGATGGAAGAATTGCTTCTCTGGGTCTGGTCCTATCCGAAAGCTCCTGCTTTCAGATCTCATGAAAAAACATCTGAGAGAGTAGTTTAAAGGGCTACATTCATTGAGAAGGCCGAAAAAAGCGAATTTTCCAGAAAAACCATTTAAATTTATTAACCCAAAAATTTTTACACATAGCTAATAATTATTGGCTCTTGAGACTAATCGGGTTAGGCCTTTTCGAGTACTGTTCGTCACAGGCGTTGAAAACACCATTTAAAGTTTGACCTTATATTACTTCCTGAAMTGCACTCTGAAACGCCTTTTCAAATTTGTGTGTAACTTCAAAACCGGAACGATACGAAATTTTCTGTGTGTTTTCTAAAATATTTGTGCATTTAGAAAACCAAGTGAAAAATTAATTTTTTGAAAATTCTAACCGTATGTAACCCCTTAAGACGTTAGGTGGGTTCCAGAGGTACAAAAAAAAGGTATTTTTACGATTTTTTTAAAATAAAAGCAATCATATATTTGAAAAATATAATATGTTATATCAAAGGTATATATCTCCTGAAATTTCGATACAAAAATATTGAAAATTCCACCGTTGAGACCGCATTTCTCTGGGTGTCTCTCAAAAAAGTGCTCTCGCCGTGGACAACATAACTTATTATTGGTTCATTTAAAATTAAAAAAGTACGCATATTCTGTTAGCACATATCTACATCTCGTTTTTGAACGTAGGAAATAAAAAAGTTTAAAATTGTCCTTCTTTTCTCGGACTTTGAACAACAAATCTCATTTTTGATAAAATTTTCGGCAATTTTTTGTCAGAAAAATAAGTTGTAATGAAACAAGCAAAAATCCTTCGTTCAATAACTAGATAATATTATTTCAAAAACATGTGCACAATACGAATTAAATCGGTCGATAGCTTTTCGAGAAATCGTGTCCACAGACTTCAAAAACACAGTTTCGAGACAAACGCGTTTAAAGACAGGGCACTTAGCGCAGCTAGCCTTGAGTGCACAAGCTCTCAAGGTTGTATCTCCAAAATTATTACTCACAGCAACTTTAAAATTTAGGACTATATTCTAGAGGTATTGTATAATTTAGTAAAACAAACAAAAAAATCGATTTTTGGAAATTTTCAAACCCACCTAACCCCTTAACGACTATAAAAAACTAATGGCTGGGACGGACTCTTATTTTCAAGCAAAATTTTAATTGTACTAGAAAACGTTCATGGGTGTACCTCAAACAACCATATTGAAAAAAAAGTGTCGTTAACTAACCCCGCCTTTCAAAGCATAATTTAAAAAAAAGGCAACACGAAAAGGAGCACCAGTGGTCTGAAGAGGACTTTTTTTTATTGTGCGGCTTCATAAAAAATAAAAAGCATATGCCATATAATATGCACTTCCTTCATTTTCAACCCTTAAGCAGATTTTTCATTGCTGCTGCCTTTTATCATATACTTGTCAGCTTTAATGTGCTATTTACATAGTCCTGCATTATCAACAGGTGAAAATGTAAATTTCAAAATATTTATCGTATATCGTTAATATTAAAGCACTGGCGCCTTGACTGCTCAACGTACGTCGTTACCTGTCAACAACTTTTCTATTTCAATCCCCAAAGTGTTTTGCTTTTGAATTCATTATTAGCCACGCTGAGCCACACAAGGCAAAAACATTTGTTGTTATGCATTACAATACACATAAATGTGTATGTACGTATATATATAAATATATATAGTAGTACATATATATATATATCTAGTTGAAATAACGCACAGGTACGCATATTAACAACCTTGCGTACCGAGGCGAGCATTTTCACATGCATATTTTATAACTGTGCTAATGGCCATACGTGTGCCGAGTTACCACGATGTGTATATAAATATGTGTATCTTGTTGTTGTTGGAAAAACACACAACAACTTTTATATGCATGTAGATATTGCTGGCAGTAGTTAGTGTTTATTATTTCCTCGCCTCACTTGGGCTGGCTGTCGTCTCCTGAACGGCGAATGGCATAACTTTTTGCGCTGACGCCCGCTTCATACGCCCTTTTGTTTGTGTTTGTGTGCTCTGCCCTCTGTTTGTTTATTTGTTTGTGTTTTTGTTGTGATTTTGTGGTGTGATTTAAATAAATCAACCAGATTAGTGGCGTCGCGCACCTATCTGCTCCACTTGCCTTCCCTGCGCGGGATGGCTTTCGCAAACAGGTGATTGGATTAGCGAGTGGATACTTTAAAATAGACGCGAGGCGAAATCCATTGACTTAATACTTTTATGGATTGAATATTCACAATGCGTTATGCAGTAAAGTTCCTTAAGTTGGTGACTCAACGTTTTGCTTAAACTTTGTACTTAAGATCCTTTGTGAAGCAAAAATTTGCCAAAAGTTGTTTGCTAGATAATTGTGGGGGAGAACTTACTTACTTTAATACACTGGCAACATGTTGCTACAAAGTATAATAGTTATGTTCGTAGGTGAGTACAATCGGACTACTGCCACACCCAAGATTCTTTAAGCATCCCTACCGATGCTGTAAAAATGGATGAAATCCAATACATCTAATTTACCACAAAAGGTATTAGAGAGCTTTATAGAAGCCGGAACAAAAATTGGATGATGGCTGTGGCACCCCCCATTTATTTGTGAAATCACATATCTCCGCCCCCGGCAATTTGATACGTGACATTTACCGTTCCTACACTAAAGTTCAAAAATTAATGAAATTGGATAACAACCACGTTCCCATGTACCACAATTTTGAAATACATTTGATTCCTTCACTTTCCATGTCTATGATCTTCCTTGTTAAGTTTATGGATTGAATCTGGCCATTCGTTCCGATTTGAAAATTATTCACCAACCAATTATCCATCAACCAAGTGGACACTGGTCTCCTCCCCGAACTATAAGGGACGGAAGGCATCTTCTTAGCACTTTTACAACTAGTTTCAAAGTCGCATATTAGACTTGACCTTACGGTGGAATTAACACTGTCCAGAGCCACAAAATCTCATGATATGCAGACCCCTAGCCAATAGATTCCGGATCTTAATCGTAAGGACTATCTCTTATGGATTAATTGCTTGGGCATCATAGGCAACGGAGTCTTCGGTAAGTCTTCAATTATCGAAGCTGTAAAGCTGGAGTTCACACCGCTCCAGAGGAGTATGGAAACGGGATGATAATTTCATCTCAACAAATGAAGACCTGACCGTTCTTCTAAGAGACGGCGTTACGAAGAGGGAAAACTTAACAAAGAAGCTTAAAGCTACTCTCGGCAGTAAGGCTTAGCGAAGTGATTCTACACTCATTCTACTACTGAGGGGCAGCACTGTCCACTGACGGCTTGAAAACAATGGAAGCCATTGGAGCAGGCATTGCGGGACCGCATTTATCCATACTAATGGGATATTTTCCGCGCATCTTTAAAGTATAAGTATTTACTGTAAGTCAGTGTGCAGAAATTAATCTCCAATGCAACTTGCGCAACCAGGGTATCGCTATACGTATTAAAAGCGATCTCAGCTTATGAAGTCAAATCGTTATTAGTGAAGGGGTCTATACAAATACTTGCAAACTGCCGGTTTTAAGTCATTGAAACGGAAATTTCACAATACTTGATTCTAGTTTGTCAGTAATTTGTAGAAGCAGAGGTAAGGCAGTTGAATCCACCTACGTGGACAGAGACCACATTCTTCCCATCGCACCCAGCTACTCCTGAATTTTTTAGCCGAATTATCGACATTTGTGGTAAATTTTGCTTTCTTTTTTAATTCTAAGAAAAGTACGGCTGAGGACCCGTCCACGCTTTACTGAGGCTGACACCTACATAGATAATACTATTACTCTACTACTTTCATCTATATGATTTCTATTAGTTATTGTAGCCATCCATTCAAGGTTTAAGAAATTGTTTCCTTATTCCCTACTGGTTCACAGCCTCGGCAGATGTCGTTGTAGGTCATTCGCATTTTGGAAGCATGTTCTCCAAATGGCCAATACTCTGTTATAGAAGCAGAAAGATAGATACTGTTCCTGGACCTATTTAATAAGTCGTTAGTTTTTTTCTTGTCATATGTTGGTCATATCTATTTAGCTGTATTGCAATTTGGTATATTTTTTCATCTATAGTTTGCTAATCGTTGAAATTATATATTGAGTTCTCTTTTGATCGATGCTGGCAGGCTTGGTATCCACTCTGCCTCGGATTCATTTAAGAAAGCTGGCCGCTTGTCTTCTAGTAAGCTCAGTGTGTTCTTGCAGTTAAGGACTATGCTAGAATTAGTCATGGGCGACGACAAGGCCAGGAGAGCTGCATGACTATCCGTGTATATTGCTGCTTTATGTATACTCTCGTTGCTAATAGGCCTTCTCTACGCACAATACTTTCGCTTGGAAGATGTTAGCTGAGTTCGATAGACGGATAGAGAGAGAGAGATGTCCAGATCGCCGGAATATACCTACTATTATATGTATCTAGCAAATTTACAGCACAATTGGAGACACACTGCTGGATTGTTAGTGGCAAAATAGATATTCAACTGATTTTGGCCACTCCTTATTTGATAAGTCCATAAACTAGAAATCTAGGTCAAGTGATTGGACTTACATGAGTACATTAACCCTCTGCCTCTTTTGCTTTAGTCAAGAATTAAACGGCGTAAAATAACAACTAAACTCCTTCCACTGAGGTAATATAACCTTTAATTTCTGCTCCCCAAAATTTTTGAAGATTATCTTTTAATGTTGGTCTCCATTTGAAACCATAAAACAAATTATTTCGACGGTTGAAGCAAATATAAATTACATATGCACCTAAAAAGTGCCAAAAGTAAATAAAACAAACAACAAATCGCCAACCTTTCTTGTTGTAAATGCCAATGTAAACATGACTCCATCAAGGATTATTATTTTGCAGCCTTTTGAATATACTTGCTGGCTTTCGAGGCGTAATGAGTTCAAATTTAGTTGCAGCCTAAGCAAACTCGCCATAAAATCCAACCCAATAAACAGAAACACACACGGCAACACATGCATACACTGGCACAGCAAATAAAGAGCAAACAATAAAATAAATAAAGCGTTTTTAACGAGCGTTGAATTGCCAATGCCAACTGACTCGAGGTTCCTCCAAACGACCCTTTGCGGAAGTTCTAAAAAGTGGACTCAGCAACTTGAATGGCATGACTTGCTCCGGAGCCAAAGGGCTGCAGCTACAATATATGTATGCATATGTGGGTGGTTGTGTGCGCTCTCTCTGTTTATGTATTCTTTTGTGAAAAAAGTTCTTTATACTGCCGCCTTTAAGCCGACTTCTTCAGCAGCAGCGCTTCGTGAAGTGAATGCGTCTATGCTTTATGCATGTATGTAGATATATTGGAAATAATTTTATACACCTAACTATTGGAAGAGAAAGTAAATTGTTGGAGATGCTGCGTATGAGAATAATGCCCAAATATTCTGTCCAAATGTGCGGACCTTTACATGTTTCTAGCTCAATTCTATTCAATTCTTCTCGGAAAGTCTAACTACTATAAGGTCGGTGCTTCTCTGTTTAATTGTGGCTTGTCACAGCAAGGTTAGGTCACACGTGAACCTGGTAAGCCATGGTCAACTACTAATACTTGGGAAGACATCACCATCTTTTTGACTCAAAGTAAATCTTTTAAAGCTTAGTGAATTCATCGCTCTCAGAAATATTTCTTTATTTGCTCACTGTTCAATCAGTGTTCACGTAATAGGATTAGAAAGATTACCAGATATCAGTTGAAGAAGTTGCTTGTAAGAACACGAAATGCCAAATTAACACCTCGATAGTAAAACGTATTGATGTTCACTTCTTTGAACATCTAGTTGAACTTGTGGAGATAGCCATTAAGTGTTCGAACCCTACAAAATACTTCCTTCAGCATCCCAAATGGGATCCTACTTTGGAATCAGGCAAAGAGCGGCAACCAACATAATATTTAACTTATAAAATCTGTGGCAGGAAACAACCAGACATTATGCTTAACCCGAAGCACTTAATAGAGAATTTGGCATACCATTACCAATTTCAGATGAAGTTTTAATTGTTGAATATGTAATATGAAATAAAAAAATATTATTGTATATTCAATATTATTGTATAATACTCGCCAAGGCCATAAAACATATTTCAAAATCCAAATGCAATATTTAAATAAAAAATCTGCCTGTATATTTTACTTGTCATTCTTATAAGTGGGCTGGTTTGAAATCTTTGGGAGACATCTCGAGAAAAATGAATAATCTTCAACGTGGTTTCTAACCTGTAAAGTCAGACTTTGATTCAATATGTGCTAGATAGTCGAGAGTTCTTTCGGAAAAAATATCGGCTCGGGTTTTGAAGAATCCAAAAAGTCTCTTTAACAAATATATTTTTTACCGTTTTGTTCAGAATCTAAGATGGCTATGTAAATAACATTAGTCATAAGTAAGACAATAAGTAAAAATTCTTCATTCAGAGAACTTTTCGGCATCTATTTAGTTTCGTTTAAGATTTGTGGTGCGAGCTTACGTACTATCTTTAATTCAGTCAGTAAATAGTTTTTATGATGACTTTTCCTACCGTACCGTACCTAACAAAAGCGCCGAAATCTTATCATTTATTCTGATCTTCAAAGCATTATGGAGACATTTTGTACTAGTGAATCTCAAGTTAAATAACCTCTTTTGATCGTAATACATCTTGGAGGATTATAGTCTTTTACGATCTCTCGTTCTTCCTTGAAAGCTTTGTACCACTCGTAGGCTTGTGTTTTTGATAAAACTGAAACAGCCTTTTCGAATATTCGCAATAATTCCGCACTCAAAATTTGGTTAAAAATAAAAAATGTGAGATAAAATCTTTTTTCGATATTGTTATACGTTAAAAATCGCAACGCACTACTGAGGTGTACCGAAGTAAGCAGCTGCTGTAAACAAACTAGTTGACAGATCGCGCTCATATTTGACATAGTAATTAAGGATAGTCCTACCAACTTAACAAAATACATTTTTGAGTACTATCATTTACCCGGGGAAATTAACTACCATTTCCGGATGCTTTTTTGTCATAATGTATTTCTCGAGAAGATATTTTTTACCCCAGGGCTCATTGACCGTAAGTATATACACCAGATCTTTATCCTTATCTCATTAACACTCTTGTTGGGTCAGTTAGCGACGATTGTTGCTATGATGTAGTCAAACATATTTCTGAAACTCCCTTTCAAAGGGTTGTATGGCTACATATTTTTTGTCAGCACAATTTATATAAACCTGTTACATTTGTTGTTTAAATGAAGTTACTTTGTAAATTAACCAGATGAAGTTCTCATTCATATTTACGGCTTATTGAAAAGTCTACCCATAGCATAGCCCTTATATTGAGATATCCATATGTGCATAGTCAAATTTCCAGTTAAATCTAACCATTCTAAACTTACAATGAAAATGCAAAAACTTACTCGCCTCTAGGTTAGAGGTAAAATCGTAAAAGCAAGAAACATAAAAACGAGATAAAAGCCTTTATAAACATTCAAAGCTCTGACAATTTACATTCACACATGAGCATAAAATATCCTTTGCAGGAGCTAATAGTCACACATAACTATATTATATAATATATGTATATATACATATATATTTATCTAAAAGGCTTGCAGGATTCACACTCATTTAGAACATTAGACGCTCACATTTGGCTTCGTTAAAGTAGTGCGGGTCCATACATGTAGATACTTGAAAGAGAAAGAGCTAACAGAATTTCAAGCAAATCCAGCATTGAATTCGAGTTCGCCGAGCAAAGTTTGTCTGTCTGGCGGCAAAAGTTCGCTTCGCAAAAATCCAACTTTATTACATACTTTAGCTTGGTTGACTTAAAGATATGCGCTTTGGAAGCTCATGCGAATGTGATCGCAAATGTTTGTAGATATGTACATACTTGTATAGAAAGTATACTCCCGTATTTGGCTCAATAGTGCTCGGAGGTTGAAAACTATAGATTAGACTAGTTTAGTACGAAAAAAATGTGCCAAAGGGTCAAAGTTAGTGTGTTAAAGTCCTGTTCAGTTGGCTCTTGTATGGTAGACAAGAATATAAATATTAAATATAAAGTATACTGTCGGAATACCAATTTTGCTTTCGGATGAGTTTTCATGGCTTTAAATTATTTCCTGTTACGAAAGTTGCCGGTTTTTTTTTTTAAATTTTGTTATAGATAATGAACAAAGCAGCCTTGAAAGTATTGTACAATAAAATTCTCCCAGAGTTTGCAATTCCAACTATTAAATACATAAAACAGCTATGAAATGTTTTCAATCATCAAAATAATGCATTTCTCCATGATTCGTTACTTCTCTGCTCTCTATATTTGTCTTCCTCCTCTCTTCGTCAAGGCATTTACATAGCTATATCATTATAAGAGAAATTTTTTAACATTTAAGTTCTAAGAAAATCACACGAGCCAAATTTTGTTCAGCGATGATGTCCATTTCTGACTCAATGATTGGGCAAACAAGCAAGAGATCCAAGAGCTGTCCTTTCATTTAGAAAAAAGCGACGGTTTGGTGTGGTTTGTGAGCCGGTGGAATCAAAAATTATGCCGGTGAGAATATAACTGTCAATCGTGACCGTTACCGCGCCCTGATAACCAACTATTTGAAGCCTGAAATTGAAGGTCATGACCTCGGCTACATTTTGCTCCAATAAGACGGCGCCACTACTCACACATCGTATCAACCAATGGATTTGTTGAGAGAACACTTCGATGGGCAGAAAATTACACTTTTTGGTCTTTCGATTGACAACCAAGGTCGTGAGATATCACACCGTTAGACTTTTTCCTGCGGATATATGTAAAGTCTAAAGTCTGGGTAGACAAGCCCTTCATCGAAAATTGTACTCAACGCATGAACCATATGAGACGTAGCCGCGGCCAACATTTGAAAGAGATACCAAAGAATATTCTTTCGAATGGCAATAAACATTCGCCATTAAATTTAAGGTTTCTCTGTTTATTCTTCATAATCGAAAAGTTTATGATTTAGAATTTGCGTGAAAAATTGAAGTCAATACTGTAAATAATCATTAATTTTAAAGTATTTAAGATATTAACAGTAACAAAGTGAATATTTGGAGTAATTGTTCTAAAAATAATTTCTAAAAATTATAAATGCTTCTCATTTATTTATTTTCAGGTGAGTGTCAAGTTCATAACAAACTTTAGAAGTAATGTGAGTAGTACATAAATATTTACTTCCATTTCGAACATTTTTCCTAAAATAATCAGCAGTACCAAATTCTAAAATGTTTTCATACTGGCATTAATAAGTATTTTATAGCATTGACAGACAGCAGAGTTATTTTTTGCCTACAACACATTAACTATTAAATCAAATTTTATGCGGTTTGATGAAAAAACTACATAAAGCTACATTTTCACGCAATTTTTCTCCTAATGTAATGCACATATGCCAACGCTTAATATAATTTCAAACTGTTTCGATATCGCATTCAAAAATTTACGTCTCATCACCAGTAATGATGCGTTTAATGAATATTGTGTCCTCAACTGTGTTGTCAAGCATCTTAATACGAACTCAATTCACGATCGTTTCTGCAAAATATGCAAATCTTTTGGTATAAATTTAGTATTAACAAGCTCAGATACGCAAATATCCTCTACTAACATCTATAAGTGTCATTAACATTAACGCTAAGCCGCCACTTATGTTTATAATAATATTAATTTTCCCGAAAGATTCTAAACTTAGAAACTTTTTCGAAATATTTTCCCATACTTGATGTATAAAAGAACAAATATGTACTTAGTCGCATCCATTAAATGCGTCTTGGATATGAAATGGTACCACTTAAACTCTCGCACCCGAGTTTCCCACCGAATGCTAGTTAGGCTCACAACCCATTGCATGTGATCATACTACGTTAACTTATGCATAACCTACAAAACACTTGCAATACATACAATACTTTCCTCTTAACTCCTATAAATAAATATACCTCAACAAAAATCCCCAAGTGTTCATAATAAACTACTAATTAGACTTATCAGCCTGGCTTTTCTGACGCCCACTTACAATAGTGTAAACCCAATCTCGACTACCGGATATTAATGGCACTTGCATGGAAAAGCGAAGCATTGAAAAGGGATTAGAACTCAAACACCTTGAAGGTAAATCCGCCACCAACTATTCCACACAATACTCTAATCTCTTATATTGCGCCCCATTAGCTATTCAAAGCGCTCACCTACACACACACGCACAATATACTATATATTTCCTGCATTTCCAGAACAAATTGAAAGTAGCAAAAATGTCAACGCGCATTCAACGCAAGAGATTGCAGTGGGAGAAAAATGTGTGTGTGTGTGTGTTGATATAGCCGTGTGTGTGAAGCAGAGCGCGTTAACTTAACTCCCTGGCACCTCTTGACGTGGAAGAAAAGCAAATAAAAGCATACGATTCAAAGGCGCCGGCATAGAAAACATATGCGTTCATATATCAGTACATATGTATATACAAAACCGATATGCAAATCCGCACAACAAACAAAGGTTTTTGCGACAACATTACAATCGTTAAGCGGATTATAGATATTACTTGAGTGCACGTGCATTCGACCGCCAGAGCACACAAAGTACAAAGTAGTGGATGAGTGTAGGCGAGCTGGTAGAAATAAAGTTCATTTTTTGCTTTTAAGAGAGGACATATGTTTTGGTTGCAACATTTCTTTTTTTTGTTATATACATATGTACAAATCATATTATTTTTTTTATCAGAAAGAGTTATTACTATCAAGAAATTGATAATGCATCTAAAAAATGTGGCTTATGAACTTATATCTTAACGAACTTGAAGCCTGTTTTTATAAATATTATATTTATGGCCTCTGAAGCAAGAACTGGGCTTTAAAACATTTCATTATTGAGTGACGAATTTATAACTTTGGTTCGCATTTCTCAACTGCTTTATTGTTTTCCTGTTACCTTGCACTTGACATTTTCTGCAGTCATCTCGATCTGTCACCACCATTCTCCAGGCATATGAGACCACTAGAAGCAAATATTCTTAAAGGTTTAACAGATCAATTTATGTAGATGCTTTAAACAAAAAAGCAGATATAAGATTAAATGAATTGATGAAAATCCTCGCCTTTTCCTATACAGCTTCTGCAGATGACCTCTATTAAGATCCCCAACCTTATAGCATGAGCACCAATAGGAAAAAGCCTGTCAAAACCCGCACTACTGGAGAGAGTCTAGCCTAACTGAGCGGAAAAAATCACTAGATCTCTTGAGATCGATTTTGGGTCAAAACGGTTCCCGACATTAGCGCTGGCTAAGATCCTGCGAAGCCCAGCTACTTATTAATAGGACACAAGAGGATACGCAGTCACCGATCCGTTCCCATTCTACTCACATATAGTGATTGTAAGGTGCTTTTCAATTTCCTGCGTTTTCGCTGTGGCCTATGACCCATACCAGTCTTTTCACAAAGAGACTCGATGCTATTAATAGCTAGGTTAGGTCTGAGTGGATGGCCACTTCTCTGAAGGAAACTGTACTCCGGAGCAGTAGATTTACTGCTAACTTAATCGCTGCAACTTCGTCTTGGAAAACACTGCAATAGTCACGAAGTCTGAAACTGACGGAAAACCCCTCCACCAATCCTCCCACAAGTTTTGACCCCTTTCCACCAACGGCTTCTTCAAACCCTAAACTCGCCCGCCGATATATGGGTGGAGAAGTTCAGAGTTCGGTTTGCTCAAAGATGATTTTCGAGTGTTCCGAGAGGTGTTCTTTTGGGAACCCAGATTCTCCGAGTCTGATAGGAACTTTCGCAGCCATACACATTCCGACGGTGTCTACGAGCACTATGGTTGGTGTGGACCATTGAAATCTGGCCATCTGGACGCCAAGCGGCGGCATGCCCTCAGCTTAGCCTTTCATAAACCTAGCAGAGGTTTCTTTGCTGGTGCTGGCGATTTCGCCTCTACCGACGTCGCTTACCGGCGGGTTTCCACATACTTTTCCCATCTTACTGTCACCGAATGAGTGAGAGTTAGTTGAGCATCGACCACACTCCGAGGCGGACATGTAACATCAGCAGCTGCCATTATTTGTTATATGTTTTTTAAATCATCAGTAAAATACATTTGGTGTTCATTATAAGCGCTTCACCTTTGAATTCGGGAAAAAACTGTCGGGTTACACTATTGCTTGTAGAAAGATGTGATATAGAACTTTCTATTGGTCCTGCATTTCGCTGGCAACGGTTGCGATATTAGCCCGTCGTCCATTTCTGATGAGTGTCAATCCATCATACTCAGATATCAGAATGCCGCAACCATCAGCCCAGGGTTCTACCAAAATCATATAGAGCTAATCTTACTCAAAATTTAGTTCCAAAGCTAAGTTCGTCCAGGAGTTGAAAGGCCATGAAGGCCGTAGATCATTTAATAGGAGACTTGCGCTACATCCCATGGATCAGTATGATAAAATATATTACAAGACATCCAGATTTTAGTGGTTGAACATCGCATATTGCCTAATTTAAGTGGTCAAACTTTCGCTTTTATGGTCAGGTTGGATATTTAGGGAAGCCAAGGCTGCAATATCTTTTTCATTTGCAACAGTTAAAGCAAATTACAGTAAATTACTACAGAGCATTTACAATGTTACGCTGAAAAATGTTTTAACCGGCTTAAATTTTTCACCGATTTATTTCTTCCATTTCCTTCGCTCTCTTCATTTCTCTATCCACTTTTATTTACAAAATATTTTTATCAGAATAACCTTAAAGAGAAACCACTTTCGCCCTGGTATGAAAGTCTAATGAATGCTACTTTATAAATATTTGAAATTCTTTTTCAATAGCAAAAAGTAGAATGCGACATTAAATTGCCTCCGCCCGGACCGTTTTAATATTGACACAGTCGTCCGTAAAACCCCTTTCACATAATATATTATTCAGAGCGAACGTGGCCGTTGCTTCTCGCAATTTCGCTTTTATTTACAAACTTTTTACTGCTTTCTATACTTACTACTTGCTTTAAAGCGCTCATCACTCACACACACACACACATTCGGCTTACCTCGAATTTGTCTTCGGCTTGCCTTAAACCTAATCGAGCTATTTGAAATTGCAGTGGAGTAGCTTTGCATGGCTGCGCACTCTTCCCAACTGCCACATCTTTTTGCATAATATAATCAAGCGCATTTGTTATTGTTGCTGCGCTCTCTTTCTCTCTACTGTCCTTGTTTACACACACATACATATATGCATACAGCATGTGCATATATTTCATTACGTACGCAAACATGCAAAATGTTCCGTTGCATCCTGTAAAAGTTGCATGCTCGTAAATATTATGGATGTTCCTGTCAGTTGCAAGGATTTGACTTGGCAGTTACTTCGTGCAAATATGTAATAGCGCCAGTCGCCGTTGTGACTAGCTGCTCACAACACACACATGTGCATGTTGAACATACATATGTGCGCCCTGTTGTAAAGCGTGGCCTCTATCTCATTAGTTGCGGATAGCACAGTAACGAGTTTGCAACGAAAAGGCACCTGCCACAGCCAGTGGCACTGCAATGCGCCTTGAAAAGCAATACCCAATACTCTGACATCAGCAGCAGCAGGATATTGAAGATCGAGAAAAGCGATTAATAAGAGTAATATTGTGTCAACAGAAGATAGATAATCAGTTGTGGCAAACACAAGCGTCCTCGGTAGATGTGGCAAAGTTGTAAGTAATTTGCAAAAGGAAAAAAAAAAGTAAAATGCAACAAGTCTTAGAGATATACCATCTGCATCGCTTTAAAATTTTCTTCAAATTGCTTCGAGTTATTTTTTCTTAACGTATTGCTGTCATATGTAATATTAATGGCTCCAAAGAAGGAAAACTGTTACTCGGACAGAAAGATTAATCCACTTTAATTTCTACCAAATTCGTTAATTATATATTGGGATAACAATGCCGTTATACGTTTTTTTTATTATATTATTACATATTTCAAAGGAATCAATATTTGCACGTATTTGTACTAAATTTTGTTTTAATTTTCCAAAACTATTGTGTTGGAGTCAAAACTACAACTACATCAAATCTACTTTTCCATAGCCTTTGAAAAAGCTTCGACCGGATGCATGTAAACAGCGAATTTTTTCTAATAGCTTAACAACGGCTTGACAGGTTAAGTTTGTGCCACAAAAATACACAAGCGTCCGAAATCGATATTCTTTGGCATTTATTTTCTTAAAGATTATCTCTGTCAAATGTTGGCCGCGATGGTCCATCCACTGAGTAAAATTTACGATGGCTCGTTCGAGGATTTCTACTGATAATTGTTTTCTGGTTGAAAAGGCAGCTCTTGAATCTCTTCAGGTTGGTCTTCGTCTTGAATGTAGCAATTTTGTTTGTTTATATAATCCGCTGAACCAAATTTGACTCGAAAACCTCGAATCTTCTTGGACATTTTTAAGATTTTTCTTCACTCCGTGCTGGTCGTGGTCTATTATTATTATCTATTGTGGACTACCGATATTTCGCCGATGCCAACACGCTAATTCTGAAGAATTATTTTTTGCCTGTTTTTGTTCCTGCATTACCATTTCTCTAGCTATATAAAGAGTTATTTTTAGGTAAAAATTTCAGTTCCAAAATGCCTAAGCAATTCAAAGCCCATTTATTCATTAATTTCGCACGGAGATTTCGTAACTTCGCCAACCAAAATTATTTTGTGGATTTTTTAAGAAACTAGCATAACAGAATTTATCCATTAAAGTTAACTTGTTCCTCAGACAAGTTTTAATTCAACTTCGAATGCCAGAAAAACTTGCTGTAGACCTTTTTTTTTTAGAGGAGGAAACCCTGAACATAGGTAATGATTGTATGTATTTTTAACCTTAACAGAAAATCGAATGTTGATATTCTACACATAAGAGGTGCCAACCTATTTGATATGAGTATATTCTCGGAGATATTCGTAATCTCAACCGCTCTTTACTGAAATCTCTCACTGAGCCATATAAATATCTACATTAAAAACGACGTTCGAATGGAGTAATTCTGGTTTCACTGCAAGATATCCATATACTGATATTATTCGCTTTTCAGTGCGTCTGAATTAGGCTAATTAGAAAGCCAAGATATAACTACATGCTGCTAGGTCTGTATTTTACCGACTATTTTAGGTTTTGTGGAATGTCTTCTTCAGAGCATATTTTACTAGCTTTACATATTCGCCATCTGTTTTACTCCTACTATCAGTATTTCTACAAAAGTTCAGCTCTCTAAATTTCTCTTTCCCTTAAAAGCATTATCAATGTTGCTTCCCTGTTCACATGACAGAAGGATCCATGTAAAAGGAATGGAGTCGGTTTTATATACAGCCAAGAAATCTCAACTTATCATAAATTTTCGCAATTATTTCTGCATTTTTACTACTCCTACAATAACAACAGTTCTTTCAAGAAGAGTTCTACCTTATCGTCGATATTTTAAAATTTTTTTAAGTCTCTAACTAATTGGTCAAGATTTATTATATATATTATTTATATATACTTTAAAAGAAGAAATAAACAGCTAAGATATGCTAGCGGTAGCCACTGGGACGTTTCCTATGGAGATCGTTCCAGAATTGAGACCTGTTCCGAAAAATACCTTTTTATAAGACTTACAGAATCCTTTAAAGCAGTCAAGGTTTCTCTTTCTTCTGTGCTTACGAGCTATCCACATAACATTCATACATGGGCGTCTCTTATCTTCATTTCTCTGCTCTTCATTTTTCATACTCTTGTTTATCCTTGAGGAACTCAATACAACAGCGTATATTTAATTATAATTCTGTAGCAGCTGCACTAATCTCAAGTGATTTATGTGCGTTTGGGATGGAGAATTGCTTTTAAAAATAAACAAAAACTGCAACACATGAGTAAACACTGCTTTCTATTCCTTTTGTTTTTTTACATGTAAGCGTGTGTGTGTGTTACTTGTAGCCAAGTCAACGCGTGTGCGGGATTCGTATTCCCAGTTATGCTGTCATTTATTAAGTTGCGTCTAATGCATTGTTTCAGTGTTGCGTTGCAAGTCATTTAGAGTTTGTTTTTCTCGCTCCGCTGCAGGCGCTCTGCAGCGTAATGGCTTAACGGTAAAAGACAGAAACTGCAGTAGCGAGTGGACCAAACGAGTGTTAAGTGCATAATTCAATTGCACACTAGATTTTAGCTTTTTGTTAAGGCGTAAGACTCCTTAAGTGAGCTGAACTAGATAAAGGCGTTGATAGGCTTGTAGAGCACGAGAGAGAGATAGAAGTAAGAGTGAGATAGGTAGGTAGTGATATCAAAAGTAAGATACCTTGTGGGGAGGTTTTTATGAGTACTAGTTGTTGCTCTTTAATTACGAACAGCTGCTGTGAATTCACATATTGTAATACAGGGGGATTCTGTATGATTTGCGCATTAGATATACATATATGAGAGGAATGTTTGAAATTCGTTTTTTTTGCATGGCCATCACGGGCACGCTTGTGAAGTACAGATGTTGAAAGCAATTTTCGAAAGTTTTCAAGCATAAATCGGCCGATACTGCTGCAATTTTACGTTCCATATTCGTACGAAGTTCAGCAATGGTCGCTGGTTTGTTGGCATAGACCATAGACTTGACGTAGCCTCACAGAAAATAGTGTAACGGCGTCAAATCGTACTACCGAGGCGGCCAATTTCGTAAGATAAGACGTTCATCAAACTTGGTTTTCAATAAATCGATTGTGACATTCGCTATATGGCTTGTGGCGCCGTCCTGTTGAAACCATATACTGTCGAAGTCCATATCATCAAATTTGGGTCAAAAATATTATGTTACCATTAAGCGGTAGCGAATAACATTCATAGTAACGTGCTGGTATTGATCATCACGGAAGAAGTACAACTCAAGGAGGGCGCCGACCCATAAATCGCACCAAACGTAATTTTTTCGGTATGTAATGGTGACTCATGATGTACGTATGAATTGCTGTCTGACCAATAACTCATATTTTGCTCATTGACGAAGCCATTCAACCAGAAAATAGACTCATCTCTGACGAAGACATGTCCATGAAAATATGGTTCATTTTCAAGTCGTTGCTCAGGCCAATTCACGAACATTCGACGATTCTGGTGGTCAAGCTGCTTCAATTTTTGCGTCAAAGAAGAAGACGTGTGGAAGCGCAGGAGGACTTCCACATTGTAAAATTCTTTTATAAAATTTAAATACTATTAGTAATATTAACTGAACCTGGATCCAGATTTTATACGGCCAAGGATTGTTATTTCGAAGATCGAACCCCGCTTAGATAAGTTAGTGCGCGCATTGCGTCACCACTCCACCCGAGTGGCCAAAAGTAGACCTCTACTGTCCAAAGAAGCTCAAAAAAAAAAAAATTTAACAAACAAAGCCTGTAAAATGTCTACAAGTCAAAGAACTTGCAAAGCAAGGGTACGTGGGCCCAAAGGATGACAAATAGCTGTCGGTGTTATTAGTTATCCGGAGGTTCTAAATGTTGCTTGGAAAGAAAAATTATTTAAAATTTCCTCACTTTTCACGTGTTTTCTGTAACTAGTTCCAAACTAGTAACAAAGTCACTTTGTTACAAAAGTAACTAATTATAAATAGCAAAATTTTTTAGTAAGCGTTTGTTTTCTGTAACTAGTTACCAACTAGACACTTTCAAACTAGTTTGTAACTGGGAACTAATTCTACGTAAATTAATGCTTTGAAGTATTTTTCCAACTAGTTGCCATGCATTCTTTTTGATACTACTTGGGGACTAGTAACTAATTATAAGTAGCACTACTTCTTAGTAAGCGTTTGTATTTAATTTTCCGACACCCTGTAATGCTACAACCCACTGCTAAGGAGAGTCATATGTGCCTGCATCAAGGCCGTTCTCAGCATGAGGTCTTCTATGCACGCTCTCTATGCATGCGTGTTAGTGCGCGAAATTTATATTTAATTGCTATAAACCGTGCACAATGTGCCGTTATAGTTACTGCATTCTATGTGCTTTTTATATAACTTGTTGCACCTCCCAAGACTGCTATAGACGACCGGCTCATCCTTGCTTCCATCTTTGCCTAAGTAATATATATATTATATTTGTATGTATGCGTGCACGGCGCTGGGTTAGCGTTGGCGTATGAGTGACATTTTCCACTTTATTTTGCACTAAAATAGCTAAACTAGCTTTCTTACCGCTTCGGACGTGTGCATAGACATTTTTAATTACAAATGCGCTACTTACTTGCGTGATTAAACTAGTTGCTAGTCTATGGAGGCGTTGCGGCTTCTTCAAAGATGCGCCATAATTAAAAAGTGCTTTCCATTTTTATTTTATATTCTTTTTTGTTCTTCTTTCAAAGATAGCGTGTGGATTACTTTCAGCGGCAAATTAAAAAACTAAATAAAAACTCAATTAATCTTATTGCACTCAACTGGCTGTTTAGATAAATGCGCACGACAGTTCACACAAACAACACAAGAACACAAAAGTTTTTACGCTGGAGAAGTTCGCTGAAAAATTGCGCTGTAAAAATGTATGCGCGTCGCCGTGTGGTCAAGTGGCGGCGAAAGTACCGTTTCAAGTCGCACCTTTTAGCGAAATTTATCACTTTCACTTTTTCTGTCTCACTCAAATTTTTGCTTCACTTTCACGCTCCTTCTTCCCGGCTTCATCTTTATGCCTTTATTAAAAATGCTTGTCCGTCTGTTGCTCTTGGAGAAGATGCGTTATTTGTGTTGCGCTGCGTGTTTTGCATGTAAAAAAGCGAATTTCAAGCAGGTTCACAATAAACGCACACACACACACTTGCATTGAGTTTGCTTATGAAAGGAAAGTATCATAAATGAAAATTTTAAGGCAAAAGCGCAATAGCACATAACAAATAATAAGAGCTGAAGGCCGACAAATAAACAAAACACGAACTGCTCGTAAATCTTTCAGCCAGCTAAAGTTTTCTGAATGCATACACCGAAATGTGTACAGTAGTGCGCAAAGTAAATGGTGGTCTTGTCATAATTCGTTGAGGAAATTTGCATAAAAACTAATTTTATTAATTTTTTTTTTATAAAATTGGACTGAGTAAGGTATCGAAAAGTAAAGCCCTCTTTGGATAAAAATTCAAAAAGTCGCTCATCATTTCCATCCTGCTACATGATGCAGAGACATGGACAATGACAACAACTGATGAGTCGACGTTAAGAGTTTTCGAGAGAAAGGTACCGCAGTTGAAGGAACGATGAATTAAGAGATAGCGGCTACGCTGGCTTTATCATGTCGACTGAATGGATCACTACACTCCAGCTCTTCACTTCCTCTCTATTGGACAGACCAGGTGGGTGGGAGGAGGATTTGATAGCTTCTTCAGACGTTCTATCCACTCCTGCACCAATAGCGATTTGATCTCTTATGCAGAGATCGCTTTTAGAGTCCCTTGACTGTGGCTGAGTATAAATATTGTTCATTGCGATAGTTGCTTTGGAGATTTATCTTTATGATCAACAAAGCATACATAGCAAAGACTTCTGCTTGGAATATCTCTACATCTCTAAAACACCCATAGGTATGGAGAGTTTGGTGCTTGGTCCTGCGACTCCAGCGCCATTCCTTTTGACGCTTTTTAAGCAATAGCTCGAGAGCGGAATCGTTAAATGCGACCTAACCTTGAACTTCTTGGTGAAGTTTACACTTCTGGTGTTGCTGTCCCTTGGAAGAAGAGCCAAGGGTATATTATTTTATCTCTGATATTTAGTAGTGTGTGTTTGGCAACCCGACCGATTACTGAGTGATGCGGTATGAGATCCAGCATGGCTTAGAGTGTCGCCGTTGGACATGTTCGCATGACTCCCTACATGAGATCAATAGTCTGCGGTACTTTAGTACCTTTGACTATGATCAGGTCAACATTCTGCTTCCAGTGCAGGTATTTGACTATATTAGTCATCTCTATCACTTTGCCCGCCAAAAACTAAGTTCCTGAGGCCAGGAAGAAACCTGCAGCTCGTGAACGGGACGATGGTCGTCTTCGAGGAATTGATGCGCAGAGAGTGTCATCTGCATATTCTTGACAGCGGATTCCATTATTTGTTACTAAAACGAACAGTTCGTCCAAGACAAGGCTCCATACCAGGGTAGATAGCATTCCACAGCTTTGACTTTAAAGATATGGGTAAAAAATTTTTGAGATAACCGAGATTACTACTTAACTTATATGAAATCTTTGAGTGCAAACTTGTTCATATTTCGTAGTTCACTTCGAGCCAAGTCCACGCTTCCTGAGCTGCTGACGACGCATTACCGATGTGGGTGGTCAGACGCTATCCTGATTAAACATAATTTCGTACCTTTAAGACAAAACTGCCCGTATGTGGGCCACTCTTTTCCTTAAGCGTCCAGTTGTTGACACAGAAATGTCCGAAATTTGTTTGGTACGAAATATTTTCCGTTTTTCTCTATATCATAATCCGATCGCGCTTATAAAGACAATCGATTGGAAAAAAATATTTTTTGCTTTATAATATCTTTTATTTAATTTTCGTTTCTATCAAAACACCAGTTTGAATAAATAAACAACCATTTGTGTAAGTTTTTGCACACCACTGTGCATATAGTAAGAACATATACAAATTATATGCGTTCTCTGGCACACTGAAGTTTATGTACCAGCAGCAA
Organism: Bactrocera latifrons; assembly: GCF_001853355.1. Classification (NCBI taxonomy): domain Eukaryota; kingdom Metazoa; phylum Arthropoda; class Insecta; order Diptera; family Tephritidae; genus Bactrocera; species Bactrocera latifrons. The sequence goes on along the minus strand of NW_017537267.1, from coordinate 2,068,004 downwards.
GAGCTCTAGCTGTGCTTTTGTATGTAAAATATAATATATAAAAATCGTGACCGTTTGTTGTCCTGCTGTTAACAACAATGATGGAATGCTTACTGGTGGTGGCAATGTAGTCACCTTATATCCATCAAATACATAGGACTCATCTACACACAACAACTCAAGCGCACACATATAAATTATTCACTACATACCTACACACACCCACATGCACATAGGTGCTAGCATAACGGTATAGAAAAGCACAAAGACAAGTTGCGAAAATATTTACCCAAAGACGCACGCAAAAATGTGCGGAGCAGCGCAGAGCGGTTGCTGTGAAAAGTTGAAAAAGCCAAGACACTCAGCAGTGCCCTTTAAATTGTTGCTGGTAACATTATGCTGGCAATTTTCTTTCATATTTTTACAATACACACACGCTTGTACTATGCACCTACGTATGTATACGCATAAGTGTGTGTGTGTGTGTGCATTAGCTGATATAATATTTATAAAGGAGCGGGAGCTTTGTAGCACAAAGAACTCGTAAAAACAAAGCAAATCCATATAAATGTACACTTGTCAATGTGATAAATTGATTGCGTATGAAAGTGAGTGAGCGATGTATTAATTTGATGGAGTGACTGCCATGGCGGAAAGCAGTAGTGCTGAAAAGTATACCGAAGTGTATTAAAGATGCATATGAGGCGCTGAAGCTGTGTTGTCATCGATGTTCGAATTCATGTTTGAATGGCAGTGGCAGAGGTTAAGCTAAGCTTAAAGAGTTTTACGGCGAGAGTTCTTATTGGACTGAGAGAAATTACGTATTATACAACGTAAGCTTTTTTTTAGTGGAGGGAAGCATCGAAAGTCGGAGTGCGGAACTTTAATTCGCTAAATCTAATCTACTCTCAACTGAAGATTCTCCCAAGGTTAAGTTACTTCTTGAGAGCGACAGGTCTCCTCTATTGTGCAGACTGACGAATGCCTAATCTGTTGAAAAAGTCTCAGTTTTGTCATAGTGACTGCTAACACTTCGCTAATAGCTTTCCATTTCTCGGTCGACTGACACATAAGTGTCGTTAAATTATCGACCGTGAAGCTATCACTGAATGTGGTTTTCGAAAATCGCGGGCAATAAAATAATACATGTTCAGAGTTTTCTATATACTCTGTACACGTCGGAGAGTTCGGAATAATTTCATTGGAAAGGTGGCATCCATGTCCACTAAGTATTGGAGTCAGATGAAAATCCAGATCCCCATGTCGTCTGTCTATCCACGAGGGGATGTTCGGTATAAGTCCGAAGCTCCAGCACCCTTTGGATGAGCAATGCCACAGTTGCCACAACTTGTTATTCTCCTCTGTCCCTGCCGATACTATTTTAATCGCTGATATCTGATATAATTGCTTGAATTCATCTCTCTGGATGTCAATGGCCAGCATACTAGCTAATATCTCAGCAATACTTATGCTACTTATGAGTAAAACTTCTGTTTAGTGCTCAGTCAGCCATGAGATCGTGCCCATACGCTATTAGTTTCACTTCTGTTGGTTGCTGCTTTCTTATTACACATAGTCATATAAGTGGTTCCATAATAGTGGACCTAATACTGAGCCTGGGGATTATCCACTCGAGATAGAGTAGCTCGTGGTGCCTTCATCTATATTAAAAATTAGCCTTGTGTTTTTAAAATAACTCACTATAATATTTGGGCTTTGATTATGTGTGTCCAGTTTGCCGCGCATAATGCATTCTTCACATCCAGGTACGTCAATAGTGAATTATAAAGTCGTATTGTCGCTCTAACAATTCGGTGGCTTCCTGGATCGCTAGCCCCAAGCGGTTTTGTATTATATTTCGTTGGGTAATGTGTACCCACGTTCTATGCAATGTTGCATCGCTTGCTGTGACTAGATCCTTCTTCCAGACTAGCTCAAACAGCTCTGTGTCGAACTCCCGTTGCTTGAACTCCTGTTGCAACACACAACGTAACCTAATAGTTATCAAAATGCTTCTATTAAGAATTTATATTCACATGAGTCAGTAAAAAAGTGTTCTTATGAGATATTTTATTTAATATATAAATAAAAAAAAACACAGAATTTAATGTTCTTTAATAATCAGCGATTAGTTTAAAAACAGGATGTTGATTTTTTACAAAAAAATTCATAATATTGAGATAAATTGTTGTGGTGAGTGATCTGTTGAGACATTTCCATGTTTTTATTAATTGCTTTTCAAAAAAATATTCATTCACAATTCTCAAAGATATCCTGGATATCATCACAACAGTGTAGTTTTTTACTTCTTATCGTTGCTTCTAAGCTGTAAAATTCTTTGAGAAGCTCGTTTTTTTTTCTATTCACCGCTTACTCGCTTCCGTGCTGCTCGTGCTAATAAAATCTCTGCGCTGGCGAATCTCAAAGTAACAATCACGCACCAACATAATGCTCTCCTAATGCCCTTTTACAGCTGCCAAATGCTTATAGCGGAATTATTGTGAGGCAACTACATAAATTTAGATTTAGTCCTAATACGCGACATTGGCGCGGATTCCATCACTGAGCAAGCAACTTAAGCAAGGAGATATTTTTAAATAAGAACTCCAGCTAGCAACGCGGATAAACTGGCGCTTGGCGATCCACTAAGGCAAACATTTTATAATTCAGCGGCAAATGAGTGCAACAAAAGTGCACAGTTAGATAACTGTAAATGCTTAGAAGCACAACTACAGCTTAGTGTCAAATAAAAGTCAAAAATCAAAACAAATTGTCACGCAGGATAAGGAGCAAGTATTCTGTGAAATATATCTACATATATACATATGTATGAATGTAGCTAGATGGAGTGGCTGACAACCATGTTGGATAAAAGCTATTCTCTTTTATAAAAAAACATACATAGCATGAAAGGTTACTTTGTAGCAATTTGTTTGCGCAACACCAAGGGTGAAGTGGAGCCAACAATAATTGCCGTTGTTGGATTTGCGCTTGCGACTATAATATGCTGCAAAACAACGAAAAAAAAAAAAAAAAAAAAAAAAAAAAAAAAAAAAAAAAAAAAAAAAAAAAAAAAAAAAAAAAAAAAAAAAAAAAAAATAAATTAGAAAGCAAGAAAGACTGCTAACTTCGGTTGCAACGCAAATATAATACCCTTCACAAGTGCTTTTCTTATAGCATGAGAGAATATATGTAGATCTTTAGCTTGCTTATGAGCGATCCATTTCTATGGAAGCTATATGTTGTGGTGTGGTCTGAATATTTTGCTCGAAGACTGTAGCACTGTCTTGGAAAATAATCTATGCCAACTTGATGAGGATATCTTGTCAAATAAAAAAAAAGTTCAACACAAGAAGTTGATTTTGAGCGCTCAGTTTGTACTGTAGCTATATATTATAAAGGACCGATCTGAAAAATATATTTGGAGATTGTAGCACTGTCTCTTGTCAAATAAAATGTTTTGTCGACTTGAGACTTGAGTTTTATCAATCATTTCATAAGGCAGCTATGGTGTCTTATAGTGTGGTCCTATGTCGGCTGACAAATGAACAATTTTTTGCCAAGAAAGGGCGTGTGCTAAATTCAGATCGATATCTCAAGAATTGAGGCTAAGTTCGGTTATACACAGAAGGATATACATACGGACATGGACTTAAATCGACTCAACTCGTCGACTGATCATTTCTCATATATTCGTTAGTCGAAAGAGTCTTTTCGTATTTTACCAATAGATGTCGTTGCAGTCGTACATCTCCAGGGGAAGTTGAAAAAAAGTTACAACTATTCAAAAATGTGTGAAAATAATGAAGAAATGCGTTATATTTTGAAAATTTGTTTATAAAACAGGGAAGAATGTCAGGCAAGCCACCAATGATATTTGTGAACTTTACGGAGGCGAGGCTGTATCAGTTCGTGTAGCAAAAAAATAGTTCGCTCGCTTTCGTTTTGAAAATTTCGATGTGAAAGGTCGACCTATTGTTGAAAAAGTCAATAATATTATGGAAAAGATTGACCAGTACCGTCAAATAAGCAATCATGACATCGCTAAGGAACTTAGCGTTCATCATCAAACGTTTTTGAAACATTGAAAAAAGGCTGGCTACAAAAGACATCGAGCTTTGGATACCACACGAGTTGTTTGTTAAAAATTTAATGGACAGAATTAACATCTGGGATTCTTTGCTGAAACGAAATGAAATTGAACCATTTCTGAAGCGAATGGTAACAGGAAACGAAAAGTAGAACAAATGCAACAAAAATGTGCAGAAAAGATCATGGTGCAGCTCGCAAAGCCAGGATTGAATCCTCGAAATGTTATGGCGGGTGTTTGGTGGCATTGGAATGGAAACAACCACAATGAGCTGCTTCAGTCTGGTCGAACGATTAATTCTACATTTTCAACAACTGATAAGATTGAAGCAAGCAATCGAAAAAAATGTCAGATCTGATCAACGGAAAGGGCTTCGTCTTCCATCAGAACAATGCCAGTTCACACACTTCTTTGATGACTCGGCAAAAACTGGGAGAGCTTGGCTGGGAAGTTTTGAAGCAACCATCATATAGCCCTGACCTTGCAACATCGAACTACCATTTGTTTCGGACCATGCAGAAATCTCTTAATAGAGTAAAGCTTCAAGAGAAGCCTGTGTAAATGACTTGCACCAAACCAGAAAAGTTTTACACTGATGGAATAATGTCTCTAGCGAAAAAATGGCACAAAGTGGTAGACCAAAATTGTACATATTTGGTTAATTAAAGTTCGTTTCAAATATAACAAAAGTAAGTCGAAGTTTGATTAGAAATCCGAAAACTCTTTTTCGACCAACCAATATATATACTTTATCCGACGTTTTCTTCTGGGTCGTAGAAATTTCGAGAAAAACCGAACAAACACTGTTCAGGGTATAAAAAACCCAACAACGCTCCGCAAATACACAATGCCATTGCAGGCGCTGCTGAGAGATAAAGCGAAAGCATGCGAAAAGGAAAGCAATGAGATGCTGAGAAGATTACAAGCGCAATACAAAGAATTGGTAGCGCTGCGCTACTAATGAACACCAAAGCGCCGTTCCACTCCAGCACAAATCGACGCTGTTGCCTGCTTGACTGTATGGGCGGTGTGACGGGGCGTATGATGAACACCATGCGCACGCACTTACTCTTCTATCCCAGTACGCATGGGTTTGTGTTTGTGTTTGTGTGTGTGTGGCAAAGCGCATACAATTGCCAGCGTCAGTGCAGCGCAGTCACATTTTCTTATTTATTTAATTTTTATTTCTTTTCTGTTCTAGTATTTGCTCGGGACTTTAGCGTGTTCAACTCTAATGAAACTAAGTAAAGTAATTTACATTTATGCACGAGTGCAGCTGATACTAATGATTTTTATCTGCTGCAATGCCATTAGCGTTAATATTAAGGCGTTGCTGTTGTTCTTATTATTTTTGCACTTGTTATCATTGTTGTTGTACATGTAGTAGTATTCAAGTGGTGGCGGTGGTTAGTCGGGGACTCCGTTTGCAATGTGCGCTTTTGTGTGCGCCTTTTGATAAATTGCGCTGAAGTTTCGCTTTGCTAAATGTACAAGCGCACAACAGGCAGGCTGGCTAACGGTTAGAATAGCTTAAAAGCACTAAAATAATTACGTCTTATTAATTTGTATGTACTCACCCACGCTCGTTTGGTTTCTAACATCGCATTCCATTCTCTACTTGTTTTTTTTTGTTTTTTGTTTTTCTCAAACACTTACGTTTACTTCCATATATTTGCTCTTCGATCCTAGCTTAGTTCACCGTTGGTGGCTGTTATACGATATTGCCGCTCATTAACTTTTGTAACGACTCTTAGCATCTTAATGGGCGTGTACACGCAAACTGCCGCTTTCTTCAGTAGTTTATGGCGCGCACACCTCTTCGGCGGTCGAGTTGCTTTATAGGTGGAAAAGTGGTAGCGCTGAATCTTCATTTAACAAATATGGTTTTTATTGATGAAAATATATACATATCAATTTTTCATGTAGTATGTGGATTTTTTTCAGAGGGGAAATTTACAGAACCACTGCAGATAATAAAGGGATTTTATGTGGTTGAATACGCTTAATGTCTCGAACTAAGAAAAATTGTAGTAGATATTAATTTATATAGTATTAATAATTTATTCTGCTTCATGGAATATCAACCTTGTCGCAGAAATAATATATAATCCCAGTGTGCTCGAAAATACATATTGGTGTACGAGTTGGAGGCAGTTTGTGAGAATATGGAAGCATAAAAAAGTTACTAATTTATGGCTGGTATCCTTTCAAGTGCGTACAAATGGCTTGCTGATGCTGTTTTTTTATTTTGAAGATTTATACTAGTTAGCTAAAAGAAGGCAATGTGAAGAAGGCGGGAAAATGCTTTGAAACAACTAGAGTTTTGAGCACTCTTTATATCGATTTGATGAATTTGTCGAACGACTGCTTTTTATTTCCGTTCATAAACACTAAACTCAGAGCTGAGCGCTTTGCCACATTAGAGGGGGCGGTTGATACCTTCAAAATGCAGTTTTTTGAATTAAAATGTTCCATGATTAATATTCACTTTTCTTCGTTAATCCCGAAATATGACAGGTAAACTACATATGTATGCATATACGTATGAAGTTGGGGCTGTACTGATTTCTGTCTTCATTTGTCTAATTTCCAGCATACCATGAGTTATTTGAAGTAATTTTTCTGAAACTTTTAAGTAATTTCTATGGCAGAAAACGCTACAATTATGACTAAGACGATCTCTTAAATAGCCGAATCTCACATAATGCTCCTTCATAAATATCATATAAAAGCATCGATTTCTACCTTCGATAAATACAGGTGTTACACTGCACTGGTATTACCTTGGCTAAGTCTCTTTTTGCACAGAGCTGTCGAGCTTTTCTTGGGTATTCTACTTTACTCAAAGCAAAGGCATCTTTGAATAAAAAAACATTAGAAATATATAGTCCGGGTTTTTTTCTCCATTCAGTTCCAAATCCTCAGCTGTTTTTTGAGATTTTCTCACTCTTCCTTCGAGGGATTTCAATACAATACTTGTAGAACTTGAGATGACAAGATGAAATTTGGTGCAGCTTATTTCGTGTATCAATCTATCACTAAACACAGTATTACAGGATCGAGATTATCTTGGTATTTCAAATTTCTATATTGCAAAAACAAAAAAAAAAAAAAAAAAAAAAAAAAAAAAAAAAAAAAAAAAAAAAAAAAAATTAAAAAAAAAAAATACACACATACGTAGAAAACATTTTATCCGAATCCGAACGAATTGAAAAACAAGAAAAAAAAACTTTTTTAAAATTTTGTTGGACCGCATAGAACATTTTCCAAAGTATTACTCCTTTTTGGAATCGAGTTGACTAACTTTTTACATGTGTTGGCGCAAATTATGCTCCGTTCTTCCTCAAGGGCCTTTCCGTTTTTTATTTGAAGTTGGTACTGGTACTACAGGTATTATTCATATTCGGAGGATACGCGGAAATTTTTAACAGTTTTGGGCAGTTATGGAGTGCCAATGACCGTGCATTAAATGATTTGTGTTTATGGTCGTTGTCGCGTAAAAGTTGAACTTATTCCCATTTCCTCAGCACTTGGTATTAAATTTCTTTTGCGAATATCTATGTGACCCTACTGGTGCATAATATCGTAGATAAAAAACCAAATTATCCGCACCGTGTTCTGACATACAGCCCCACACCATCATGTATGTCCCTCAATGGTTGACAGTCGCATTCAAATTAGCTATGTCCATCTCTTTATTTGGTTTACTCCATACTGCTTGTGTGCCATCTGGCGCCAATATATTGAACTTTGATTCATCCGTAAAAATAATACCTATCATTTCGGAACTTGTTCGGTTTAGATTGGTACTCAAGACCAATTTGCGGTTGTTTGCGTTTATTTTGTTTATTGATAAATGGCTATTTGCGAGTAATTCCTCCATAACAATCCTTTTTCCGTAGCACTCTCCTCACTGTTGAATCACTGACGTCTTTTTTCAAATACATTTGAAACACGTTGTTGATTTTTGTGGCTGATTTTCTTAGGCATTCCTTCAATTTACGAATTAACCATTTCTCGTTATTAGGTGTCAGTTTTTGACTTTATTAAATATTCTATTACTTTCATTATGCCTTTGTGTGATCTCCTGAACAGTTTTGCAAGGTCTGTTCATTATTTCAGGGGCTTCGACATACGTTTTTCCTCTTTTATGTTGGTGTATTACCACTTCGGAGATGTTTCCGGAGATGTCTGCTTCATTTTGCTAAATTTTAATGTTGAATACTTCGAAAGCTTCAAAAAATCGCTATAAATAACTAAAAAGGCAATATTCGCACACATTCATTTGAAATATTTTTTGGGTTTCCTGATTACGATTTGAAGTGACATTCACCGTATAATATATCTTAATATATAAAAATCTTCTGACAGTGTGTTTGTAAATGAACTGCTCCTAAACGGCTGGACCGATTTTGATGAAATTTTTTTTGTGTGTTCAAGGAGATTCGAGAATGGTTTAGATTTACAATTTGATCTACTGGCAAATGTTTTTTGAAACTAATTTTTAATTTTTAATTAATTGGTAATTTTGGAATGTTTAACATTGGATCCGACAGACTGCGCCACCATAGCAGTATCCAATATTCAAACCTTTAAAGGCGACATCTGTAGACCAATAGAAAGTTTTCATAATGTGGACAGGGTTGTTCGTTCTTAAGTAATAAATTGGTAAATAGTAATCTATGGGTAGCCATTACATTTTTTTCATATCTGCCAACTATTGGAGAGAACAAGAATGCATAACAAGCGTCGTTAAGGCTTTGTGGATACTTTGTTAGGTTATGGGCGAAGGACGCAAATGCATTCATAATAAACCAAACGCGATATCTAGACCAAATATAACGGCATAACTGACATGTTGATAAAAAGGTCTATTATAACTTGAGATATACAGCAATCTTTTCGAAGCATTGCACAGAGCAGTGTAATATTTAAACGTTAACGATGAAGTACATATATTTCAAACTAATCTTTCCTAAAAAATAATAAATTTTCAAAATATTGGGAATAGTGAAATAGAACTGCAACCAAATGCACAGTGCAATGAACTAAAACTGGCTCAGTAATCATTCGATGAATAGTATACCACGGGCATCCCAAAACACTGATGCCATATCCTTGCCAGCCGATTTTTTGTCTTGCCACGCAAGACAACCGTTTCATAATATGCAGTCCACTGGGCTGACTGTCGACTCGACTCGATTAATTTCGCTGGTGCACAGCCTAAATTCAATTTTCCCCCAAAAACCAATGCTTTCTTAACGCACGAAATGCTTTTTGATTAATTTTTTTGTAAACTAACACAAGTTGCTTCACCAAAAATGCGATATCTCCTTAACTAACAGTTATAATCTAAAAAATAGAAATCATATAGATGATAGTGGTTGTACTATCTATGTATTAGCCACAGTAAAACGTGGACGGGTCCTCTAGTATGTATGTGTGTATAAGTGTGGATATAAGTATACATATATCCGAAATAGAATTGAACTCAAATAAATTTAATTTAATTTAATTTTATTGGTATTCTCCTAGGTTATTTAGAGTATTTTGTAAACAACGGACTAATATTGTATTTGTTAATAATTAATTGTATTTAAAATAAACAAAACTTAAGTAAATATCATAAATAATTACTCAATCAAAATTAACAGTAAATTCATTTAACATAATAAAAAAAATTTAGTCCTACAAGAGAAAATAGAAAAAACAAAATTCAAATTTATTAAAAATTCAAACAAAAAAAAATTACTCTGAATAAATTTGTTATATTTATTTAATTAGCACAAAAATATTATAAATATTAAAAATTGAAAACAATCTGTACAACAATAAATCTGTTATATACACAGCCACACATGCATGATACATTCCCTTGCGCCGATGACCGGCAAAGTAAACAGTTAATTGTTTATTTTATATGAGTGTGTGTGTACGTATGTGAGCATGTAATAAATTGAGCCAGAAATACGAGCGAATTCGCCGATTCACAAATATTTTTCGCAACAAAGTAAAATTCCTCATCTAAATGTGCAACACTGAGGTGTGAAATCAAACGTTTTACTGCAACAACAAATGCATGTGATTTTGAAACATTTGTGTACATATACAAGTATACATATTTACTCCGATTGTGCAGTTGAATTCTAAACCGAAGTGTTCACACATACACACACATATGTACATACATACATATTTATTCATTGTGCCACAATTGCGCTTTATCAATCGACAAAACAGCGAGCAAAGCAATTAAGCGCCGCTGGAAAGCGTAAACAGCACAGCCGCGCAATCAGAGAAATGCAAAAATCTGAAATATTTCGCACAAAACTGTTTTTCCCGCGAATTCAAACAAAAAGGCAGTGCAATCACATTGTTTTGTGGCATTGAATGATTGACTGATGGCTATCAGCTTAAGATCAGCGCATTGGGATTTTGTTTTGTTGTTGTATTTAGGATGTGATCATACAATGTTTCATATTCTAGTACTATATGAAACTGAAGAGACTAAAGCGCGAGTATGGTAACTAATATCGATATTTTCGGTTGGATTACTATTTGCATGGAGGCTAAAGTTCAGACCATGCTTTTCTTAACTTTCTTATGCTTTTCACAGTTGGATCGGAGCTAAGAGAAAAGTTTGAGAGGAGAGTTTTTTATAAGAAGCTCTTCGTCATTGTTATCTTTAGGCTATCGCACTGTTATAGTGGGTTTCAGGCAAAAGTACATGCTATTAAGGTGGTGGAAAGTAGAGTCCGTTTTAGGGACGCAAGCAGTCACTCCGGCGGCAGAGCGGCTATACTATCGCTGAGCTCACTAACTGTGCGCTCGAAGACAGTCAAGAAATGTCTGTCGTCACTAGAAGTAGGTCAAGCTATTTCATTATCAGACTCGTTTGGGTGAATGGTCATAGCGGCAAAGCTGACAAGTGCAAAGTTGAAGAGCTAACTAGTATTGCTGCATCGGACTAGAACCGAATTGGAGCTTAATTGGCATTTTGTGTTCTAGTCCAGGACCAATCGCCTTCGAATGCGCTCAGGAAACGTTGGTCGACGACCCGCCCCTATGATGAGGTAGAACACAGGGAATTATTTGCCCTTAGTAAAGTTGATCTTGCAAAATTCTAGCTTTCAATGTTGTATGGAGGAGGCTGAGGTGGAAATATCCCAGAATTTTTCCAATCATAGTATCGGCTTTGCAGGATTGAAGCTGAAAGATCCTTCCTATCTATTAAGATCCTTACAAATCGACAAAGCTCTTGGAATCTATGACAAAATGGTTGAGACTGATGACGTCTGTTTCGGCTATAAGTATTAGGTACCTCAACGGTCCGTCATTCTGTTAGGAGTAACTAACTAAGTAACCCAACGAGTGGTGAAGAAAATATGTAATAAATATTTCGTATGCGCAAGGAAAATACGGTTATAGAATTCGAGTTTAAAAAAATATCCAAAAACGAACCAACCCCGATGCTTCCACCTATCGGGTAGATATTTGATATATTATATATAAATCCAGTGATCCAAATGTGTAGTAGTATTTTGACCCCAGCGCCACCTCACGTTAACTTAGAGATAAAATGTATTTTTTTATATCGATTGGAATAATTTTTTGTTACGCCCTTTGTATATATAAGTTTCGTTGAAATTTTGGTAAAATCGGTAACCTGAAAGTACCCCACTTTTCTGAGCGTCCATATGATTTAGGATGACGCAACTTTAAATGACCATATGAACCGCATAACTAATGCCAAGGTATTACGATTCATACAGAAACTCCCAATGACGCAGGGTTGCTCGTGGAACATGTTTTTTGCTACTCAGAGGATACTTGGTTTGAAACCGGAAGTCGTGAGCTGCTTGAGCCATATATAAAAGAATCCTCTCTAGCCACTGGCAAGTGTATGGCGCGCAGAGAACTTTCTTGACTTGCTAGAACTTCCACACAAGACTCCATTCTCCGAACAGTTGTCGCACTCGCAACTTGGCTCCCACGTTGACCTTTGTTGATAGTCATAACTTCGAAGTTGTGGATAATTTAATCAATCTTGCAACCAGTATTAACACCGACAAAGGAAATATGTCTGAGAAAGTATAACATGTATATTACAAGTACCCATAAATTGTGCTGTCCTTCTACAAAATGAGTCTTCGACCAGAAGGAAGCGTATTTATTTACACAAATGTATCTAATATGTATCTCTAATTCTGGATTTCTAATTAGAACTTATGGGCATGTCAAGTGTCAGCAATAAAAGTATTTATTCTAATTTTCACGTCAAATGACAAATGACGTTTCGCAGCTGGAAGTGTAACACTGCGCGAATAAAGAGCGGTAGCAGTAAAGAATAACAGTTAATTAATTTAAAGCGTTGCGCGACAGAGGCTAATTAACTATGCAAATTTTAATGTATTTAATGGGATCAAAGAAAAACAGTGACTACGCAAAAAACAACCAACAAAAAAGAGCAGAAATAACAAAAATTGCAAAGTAATCAAATTCAAATTGGAATTAAAAATTATGAGTATGCAAAATTGCGGCGAAATGCTCGCACGAAAAGCACAGATTTTTTAAGCAGAAAACAGAAAAAAAACTTCAAATATTTCTGCGTCGTCTGTTTTTGTGTTTTTTGTGTACAAAAAATAAATATAAATTGTTTTTGTTTTTCTTGCGGTTCGGGCTAACAAGCTGCACTGCGTTGATCAAATAAACACCACATATGCCGCACAAATTCTTTGTAAATATGAATGTCGAGCAGCGAGTAGGGTACACAAATATTTTTGCGTTAATTGAATGTCAGGCGGAGTATGCCTGTATGTCATACGCATACTTATGCATGTGTCATATGGGCGCGGAATGCCAGCCGAGCTAAAGAGTGGTGTGAAATGGCCCATGGCGAGCGCAGCGGGCGTCTATCGACACCAACACACTTTTGTGTACATAATTACACAGATTTTTATATGTATCGTACACCTGCGCAGGCTAAAGTGGGCTGTCGGCTCAATGATCTGACCATGACGCGCTCGTTTGACGCTGCCGTTGCTTGCGCTTCTCTGTCTGTAGCGCCAACATCATAACCACTAAATATGAATATTATTTTTAGCGTGAAATTGAAAATGATTTGCAACCAAAATAGACAGCAACAGCCGTGGAGAAATGAGCGCAGGCAAGGAGCAGCGAAGAAAGTGAAAAAAAAAACCAAAGGTGATCGTGAGGCTGATTGCGTCGATCAGCGGCAACACAAATTTAAAGTGGCATTCGAAATGAGAGTGATTTTATGATTTTCTGCACGATACTGATGCTTTGGATAAGCTGAAATCACATATTACGTAGGTGATCGTACCGATCATCATGAAGAGCAGCAGCACGCTGAGGTGGCTTTGTAAATGAAAGAGACTTTTTTGATTTTTTTGATTGAATTCATTTAAAAATAAAATAAATGAGCTGATAGTGTAATAAATAATAAAAAGAATTGCATACATTTAAAAATGATCGCGGAGGTGATCGCTGCGTTCAAGATTATTGAAAATTGCACAGATTTCATGATTTTCTGCACAAGTTTTGGTATGCATGATTCTGAGCATCAGCAGCTAATTAAGTTAACATGGAAAATGAAAAATTTATGATTTTCTTCAAGGTGACTTTGATTTTTTGATTGTTTATTAGGTAATCGTATAAAAAATGGGATAGTCTGAAAAATTATTGAGATTTTATGGTTATTTTTTGCTCGTGGAGAAAATAATCGCTTGAAAAAATGGAATATTATTAGAAATTATAGCTCTCTTATGCTTACGAATGTTCTATACTATACGTAAACTTATCAGGCGATCGTAGAAATGTTCCAGATGATCATGTAGGAACTTTCTCTAATTTTGAACGAAAATCAAGACATAGCAAGTGTTACTTTGGACATGGATTCATTTCAAATTTCTTGTAGCTACCTTCACAAATACAAATAATTTTCATACAAGTACTTAATTTTAAGAGAAAAGGACATGTACAAAATTTCAGATCGATATCTCAAAAACTGAGAGGCTAAATCGACTCAGCTCGTCATGCTGATCATTTAGAAAAATATTTTATAGGGTCTTCAACGTTTCCTTTCGGGTGTTATGTACTCTGCACGAACAGAATATTCATAACATACAATTTTCGAAATGATCTTGATAAAGCCTCTTCTTTACTTAATTGAATTAGTAAATGATATGAATCTGACATATTGATTTTCTACGGAGAGTGTGTAGTTTACGGGAGTATCAGTATGAAACATTTAAAAAAAATTATGTTGCCTTGGAAATTAATATCTCACTACATGATCTCTGGCGTTTCCTTCTGGGTGTTACCAACCTAATATAATAAAAAAAATGTTTTGAAAATATACCTCCCTCGCTCTCCGTCAACTACCAGTATATTCTCTATTTTGCTACCGTCTATGATGACTTTCGCATTGTGTTGACGGACAACCGCGTAGACAAACAACTTATATATACATATTTATAAACGTATATATCATATGTACTATATAGAATGCATATATTGTAGTAGGCACAACCTAGTGGTGCAAAGGAAAAACAACAACAAACGAAGCCATAAAGTCAAAATGTTTATCATTAATGAATTTTAAATTCATGCCATCGTAAACAGCGCCAAGCTGTGCGCTTGTTTGTTTGTGTGGGTGCTGTTGAATGGGAAAATGGAAAATTACGGATTATGTTAATTAATTTCAGGCCTGTGTGTAAAGAAGAAGCAGCGAAAGGTGGAAGAACAACCACTAATGAAATACATGCGGGTCTTAATGTAATTAACAGATTTCTTACCAAAACTCAGATTGGAAAATTGTAATTATCATTGATATTGCATATACATACATATGTATATACAAAAAATTACAAAATTATGAAAACATATTGATTAAAAAAGTTTTAATAGTACAGATATTACGACACCGTACTAAAAACCAACAAAAAATTTTTATTAAAAAATGAA